>NC_077237.1:26980105-27288022 GCF_947179165.1 Solanum dulcamara | reverse complement strand
GTAGAACACTAATTGGAGTTCATTTTTTAACAATAAATTAGTTAATTATTTAGGTATCCTAATTTACCTTAAAATAATTAGGTGGCGACTCCTTAAAATTAAATAATATAAGAATTGTCAATATGTTGTACACCGTTTGACCTCGAGTTAAAATGGGGTATAACAAGATGGACCATCTTCACGGTCCGTGAAAAGATCCACGGGCCGTGGGGTTGTCCGTGAAGATTGCCTTGGTCAAGCTTGGAGAAGGACTCTTTTATGGAAGTGGACCACGTGCCGTGATGGAATCAATGGGCTGTAGTAGTCCTCATGAAGCTGACACACTTCATGGTTTGGACTGTTGGCTTCCGCGGACCACTTGACGGTCCTTGATGGTGACTATGGGTTGTGAAAGGTTGCTGTGGTGCAGGTCCTGTTGGAGGCCTATAGAGTGGCTACCATGGGGACACACCATGGTCAGTGGAGGGTTCTACCATCCGTGGACCTTGCCTTTGGAAATTTCCTGAGGGTTTTAGGGAGGGTTCCCCACAGAGGGCTTCACGGTTCATGGTTCTCACCGTGGTCTATGGTCCTCCATCGTGATTCATCCTCTGCAAGTCTGAGTATCTGAATATCTACCATAGTTTCTCACCAGGATCCATAATGATTACCACGACCCATGATTGCTTTCATGGTCAGCTCCTGGTGCCAGTTTTCTGCACTTTCTGAAAAATCATCCTTTGTTCCTTGGTTTGGAACCTTTCACATTTTCTAGTTCTTATATATATGAAGCCCATTGTGAGATCTACGCTGACCACCGTAGTCTCTAGTACATATTCAGCCAGAAGGACCTTAAATTATGGCAAAACAGGTGATTGGAGTTGCTGAAGGACTATGATGTCAGCATTTTCTATTACTCTGGCAAGGCAAATGTAGTAGCAGATGCTTTGACAAGGAAGGCAGTGAGTATGAAGAGTTTGGCTGGAGTGGCCTTTAGCTTCAGATATTTAGTCCTTAGCTAACTTGATGGTTCTTCTTGATATTTCTGAGCCGAGCAGGGTAATTACTTATGTTGAGGCTAGGTCTTCCTTGATGGAGCAGATTCGAGCACAAATGTTTGAGGACCCACAACTGAGGGTGAATCGTGATAAGGTACTCAGTGGCGAGTCTAGGAAGGTGACTTTAGATCCGTAGGGCATTTTAAGGATTGAGGGTCGTATCTGTGTTCCTAGAGTTTGAGATCTAGTCAGGCTCATCCTTGAGGAGGCCCATTGCTCCAAATATTCCATTTATCCCAATGTGGCAAAGATTTATCGCAACCTACGATAGCATTACTAGTGGCGTGGGATGAAGAGATACATTTTAGCTTTTGTGTCTAGGTGCTTGAGCTGTCAGTAAGTTAAGTGCGATCATCAGAGGCCAAATGTTTTGACCCAGTGGCTACCCATTCTAGAGTGGAAATGGGAGCGGATAACTATGGACTTTGTTATGGGTTTACCATGTACCTCCTGAGGTTTTGATTCTATTTGGGTCATCATAGATTAATTGACCAAGTCTGCCCACTTCTTACTGGTCCAGACTGCCTACACTTTACAGAGGTTAGCTTAGATTTACATCGAGAAGTGGTCTGATTTCATAGGATGCTAGTATCTATAATTTCAGACTGTGGTACTCAATTCACTTCATATTTCTGGGGGTCTATACATAACAAGTTAGGTACCCGAGTCGAGCTCAACATAACATTCCACCCACAGACCAATGGCCAGTCAGAGAGGACTATTTAGGTCTCGGAGAAGATGCTACGGGCCTATGTAATTGGTTTTGGAGGTTAGTAGGATCAGTCCTTGGCTTTGGCAAAGTTTGCATATAATAATAGGTACTATTTAAGCATTGAGATGACACCTTTTGAGGCATTGTATGGTAGGAGATGTTATTCCCCAGTGGGCTGGTTTAATGACTTTGAGGTTAGGCCTTGGGGCACCGATTTGCTCTGTGATTCGATGGAAAGAGTTCATATGATTCAAGAGAGGCTTCGTACTACCTGAAGTAGGAAGAAGAGTTATGCTGATCGGAGAGTGCGACCTTTGGAGTTTATGGTTGGAGATCGGGTATTCTTTCAAGTGTCGCCCATGAAGGGCGTGATGAGATTCAGGAGGAAGGGTAAGTTTAGCCTTAGGTTTATTACCCCTTTTGAGATCTTAAGACAGGTAGGGGAGGTAGCTTATGAGTTGGCCTCGCCCCTAACACTTTTAGGTATTCACCCTGTGTTCCATGTTTCTATGCTATGCGGGTACATTCCAGATGAGTCTTACGTGCTTCAGTGGAATTAAGTCTAGTTTGATGAGTCCTTAGCCTTTGAGGAAGAGCCTATAGCTATTTTGGATAGGCAGGTTAGAAAGTTGAGGTCTAAGGAGATTCCATTGATAAAAGTCCAGTAAAGGCATTGTCCGATCGAGGAGGCTACTTCAGGGATCGAGTAGGACATGCAGACCTGATATCCTCATCTTTTTGAGCCACCAGGTACATTTTTCCCTTGACTTTCGAGGACGAAATTCCTTTTAGTAGTGGATATTGTAATGACCTCCAAGGTCATTTTTCATGATTTATCATGTTCTACCATTTTACCCCTCCCCTAGCTTTTTTATAGCTGTTATGTGATGTTGGAATGGGTGGCACGTTCCCCATAAGGATTCGGTTGAGTTTTTAGAAGGTTTGGCCATTCTTGAAGCTTAAGTCTTGAAAGCGTTGACTTGAGTCAACCTTCAAAGATTCTGATGTTGGATGATGATTCCGTCAATTCCATTTGCTCTAGAAAGGTCATTTTGGTCTAGAATGAAGGTTGGTTTGGGTTTTGGAGCCTTTGTTTTGAGTTTGTAAAATTAGGCATTTTAACTTTAAAGTTTTAGCCAAGTTTGACTTTAGTCAACATTTATAGCGAACACGCTCGAATGAAAATTTCATCAGTGCGGTTAGCTCTGAAATGCCAAGTTTGGGTTAGAATGACATTTGGTTTTATTCCTGAGGTGCTCAAAATAGTTTTAGGCCCGTTACCCTGTTTTGGAACCTTTATAACTTGAAAAGATGACTTCATTCCTACCTTATGGTAAAAAATATCAGAAAAGAATTTTGACGGTTCCATTAGCACTGAGATGGTCAAATCAGGCTAGTAGCATGGTCCGCATGAGTATCGACGCAATCTGTACGAGTTTGTAGCCATTTGACGCTTTTGACTTTGAAAATTAGCCTATGATTGACTTTGGTCAATATTCTTGGAAATTGCATACAGATGAAAATTATGACAATGCGGTTAGTTATGGAATGTCGAGTTTGGTCTAGAGTGGCCCATCGTTCATTTCCCGAGTCTTTCGATCTAATCCCAAGACCCATTATGGTAAATAATATTTGGGTGTTGGACCCACTTTACCATAAAATAAGCTTGTATAGGAATTTTGAATGCTCCATTGAGTTCAGAGTGCCAAATTTGATGAGATAGCATATCTCATTTGCGCGCATGGGGTTTCAAATGAATACGGAACACCCTATCGAAGAATTTGGCATGCCAAGCCAATTTTGCATTAGCAGGTATCTGGTTCCATCACTAAAATGAATCTTGGTCGCTAAAGCGAGTGCCGCTAAAGTAGCTAGGATGTCGCTAAAGCAACTAGGCACCTGGGGGGGGGTCGCTAATGTGATATGCCATCGCTTAAGCGACCAGGCGTCGCTAAAGCGATGTCCGCCTCTTTGAGGTGGTTGCTTAAGCGAACAGCGGGGGTTCGCTTAAGCGATATTAGAGACCTATTTTTGGTGTCTTATTCAAATTTGAGCTCGAACTTTCAAGATTCATTTTTCTCTTTATATTTGGGCGATTTGGGTGATTCAAAAGATTAATTTGAATGGATTTTTGAGGTGAATTCATTGGTACATTCATAATTAGGAGCAAAGGCTTCCTTTGAGGTAAATCACCCTTTTCCTTGCACTTTTTGGCTATTCTAGAGCTTGAATTTGGTGGGATTGTTTGAGCTCCTCCGGTGCTCTGAACGTGGCCATTTTTGGAGAATAAATTCCTTGAGTTATTTAGGACCTGATGGAGTTGGTTTTTTGATTTCGTGTGCGGGTCCCAATGTCGAATTTTGACCCAATTTTAGTTCCATTTTTAATTAGCAATATGGGTATCATTAGCCTTTTTTGGATTTGTTCTTTGATAATTTGATTGAATGGCATTGTTCTGAGGTGGCCCGGAAAGAAAAGACCAAAGTTTAGCAGTTCGGGTGTGGTTTCGTCCTTGAGGTATATTATGGCTTGCTTTAGTTAGACTTGTCCTGGCTAGAGTTGGTATATTTTGAGTAGTAACGCATGATTAGGGAGGTGATTTAAGTATTGATATCTTATTGAAAATTTAGAGTCGATGATCATCGTTAGTGACTAGTTGGGGTTTTTGTTTTGGATCCTTAGTCTAGGTGATATCTTGACTTCTTTACATTGTTTAGAGTCCTTAAAACTTGCTCTTAGGTAATTTGAACTTAGGATGCCTCTTGGTTGACTTGTATGGTTTTGGTTGTTTAGTTGATATGATCTTTGACCTAATATTTGCCTTATATACCTCGCCAATGTTAAAAGCCCTATTTAAAAGTATGAGTAAAGGATAATCATAGGGATTTTGTTTGATGAATAAATAGGAGGGATTTAAGAAAAAATGGTGATATCTTATTTAGGGAAATTCATAGTTGATGAGCTCGAGGCATGATTTCGGGCGGCCCTTTTATTGATTCTGGACTACACTTTAATTCATTGATAATCTCAAGGTGTAAATTTTGGGTGGCCCGTAGATACATATTCTGGGTTATTATTTCGATGTTGATGAGCTCGAGGTAAGATTCTGGGTGCCCCATTATTCGATGAGCTCGTGGCTTATTCTAGGCGCTTTATGATACTTTTGGGAGATATTGAGCCTTACCTACAAGTTACAATTGCTCATTCTCCCGGTATTTTATCAGCTGAGATTATTGATGTGATTAGATAATTGGTTGAACTTACTCGATTACCATATGATTATTCCCATACCCTCTTTTCCCGTATTTGTAGTGTATGCTCCTCTCTTATTGTTATTAGTATCATCATACTGCTTATTATTTATATAATTCTTTCTAAGCTTGGTCGGCCGATGATGCTTACTGAGTACCCCATATTTTGGTACTCATACTATACTTCTCATCTTTTGATGCAGCTCCCAGTTCGATCCACCCTCAACGTGCACCTGATCATCCCTAGCTGTGCCAAGTCTGGATTGTGGTGAGCTCTCGGCGTACAGAGACTTGCTACTTTCCCTCTTTTGTACTCACTTACACTTGTACTTTTTGATAGTCAGATCTGTATTGTATATTTACTCATTGTCATCTTTTGTACTTAATAGCTCCTATATAGGTGACTCCAAGTTTGGGTTTGGTCTAGTGTCAGTTCGTCATTAGTTTTGGTCACTATTGGGCCTTTTGTATATTTTGTATCGTATTTACATATCTAAATCCTAACCCGACTTTTCTTTTGTTATATTCTTTTTGCTTCGGTTTCCTTATGTTATTAATTATTTAATTAGATTGAGATTTAACTTCTGTTTGACTTGGGTTTGGCTTGCCTACTTGAGGGTTATGGTAGGCGCCATTATAGCCCAGATTCGAGTCATGACACCCTTAATTTCAACTGGTTATAGCCCGATCTGAGGTCTATCTTGGAGAAACAAGTGGCACCCTAAAGTTGGTCAAACAAGTCATCGATTCTCAGGAGAGGGTACTTATTCTTTATAGCAACCTTGTTTAACTGATGGTAATCAATACACATCTTCAGTGAATCATGTTTATTTCGCACGAATAGGACATGAGGGCCCTAAGGTGAGACATTCGGCCTAATGAACCCCTTATCTAGAATATCTTCCAATTGCTCTTTTAACTCTTTTAACTCTGCGGAAGACATTCTATATGGAGGAATAGAAAGAGGCTAAGTATCGGGAAGAACGTTATCTCCGAAGTCTATCTCCCTATCAGGAGGGAATCTAGGTGAATCCTCAGGAAAGACTTCTGGAAATTCATTCACGATTGGAACTGATTGAAGGAATGGTGGGTCTGCACTGTCATCTCTAACTCGAACAATAAGGTAAATACACCATTTAGAAACTAACTTTCTGGTCTTGAGGTATAAAATGAATCGACCTTTAGGAAAGCTGGACTGCCATTCCACTCTATAACTGGCTTATTCTAAAACTAAAACTTGACAATTCGGGTTCTACAATCAATTAAGGAATAACAAATATACATCCATTCCATGCCAAGAATGACAACAAAGTCATCCATGTCTAACTCAACTAAGTATGCAGAAGTATCTCTATGAGAGATAAAGACAATACATTAATGACAGACTCTCTTAGCTAGTATGGACTCACCAATAGGAGTAGAACCACTCAATGGTTCTAAGAGTCATTTGTAAAAGATTCTAAATTTAACAGCTACATAAAGAGTCATAAAAGACAAAGTAGCACCTAGATCAAGTAGCACGTATACATTAAGAGAAAAGACTCAAAGCATACCAATGACAACATATGATGAGTTCTCTTGATCATGGCGATTAGCCATAGAATACATATAGTTTGAACCTCCACCTGTGTCACGACCTACGCTATGCCCTAGGCATGGAACGACGATCAAAGTTTTGAGGGATTCCAACCAAGCCTCCTAGTAAACATCACATATATAAGGTAATTAAAAGATATTAAGCAAAAGATATATCTTAAAGTAATTCTCAAATAAAGAGAAAGATTAAAGCAACATGTCTGAATAGTCGGGGTTACAATCCATGATAGTCTAAAACATGCCTCTACTATAGTCTAGATGGGGGAATAAGACATGTTCCTAGATCACCCAAAGAAAGAAAGAAATGTCATAATAAAAGAACTTAAAACTCTCATTGGTTATGCCCTCGAGACATGAGGATTCACCAATCAAGTGATGATAGCAATCTATGACTCTATCCAGGAGTAGGAAGAGCATGATCTTCGGGCCCTACATTAATATACAATGTAGGTAAAAATATACGTCAGTACATGGAATGCACTAAGTATGAGAAAAAATATGCATGAACAACAATAATAGGACATAAGCAATATGAACCTGGGATGCATGACCAATATTTTAAAACATAAGTAAAACTTGAATACATTTGAATATCGAAATCATACATCATATGGTCAATGCATCATAAATGTAAACATCAAGAGAACTTACGTTATTAAATATACCTTTTATGTGGGATAGGACCTTAATCGACACTTAAGACGATGCAAGCTATAACATGGAATCCAATGTAACTCCTACATCGAGAAGAGAGAGGATAATTTCCAAGGTAGACTCAGTGATAACATCTTAAAATTGATCTATTTGTAGATCCACTAGCTAAGCCATAATGAAAACCTATGCCAGAAACATAGTTAGGGACTAAAAGTTATTACTAGGATTCCCTTGGGTTGCTACTTGAGCTTCTGGACCAAAGCCCACCTTAAAGTCCTATTGGTGCTTAGGAAAGACTATAATAAACACCAAACCAATCATCATAAAATGGTCATAAGAGTAGCTCATTAAATGATTTATTCATACAAGAATGAGAAAACCTTTCAATCTTTACTAATTCGTGATTAGGTGAGGAAGCCTTTCACTTCTTTAATATGAATGTGTGCGAATTACCTTTCACAACCATAGATACTTGCTTGAAACACCATTGAAATCATAATTCATCATCATCATAGCTTTTCATAAAATACTTCATCAAATCATAATCATAACTTCATAGGTTTATACTTGAAAATAACATAATGTATGGGTCCATGGAAATAAACTTGAAATCATGCAATTTAACTTACTTCATCCATAATTAAATCAATGATAATGAAAGAAACTATAATTGAATTGACCCAATGAAATTTCATAAGAATTAGGGCTTTGAAGGAGAATTCATAAAATAGAATTAGAGGAAAACCTTAGGAATCCATGGATGGAAGGATCCATGGATGAATTCCCACATACCTTGATTAAACAAGCTCAAAAATCTGGAAAAGGAGACTTGAAACGTTGAAGCCCTAGCCTTTTCTTGAAATTGATCCTTGGGAGAGAATTTTAGAGAGAGAAATATTATAACTATTGATTGGAGAAGGAATGGGGGAAGCTTGAAGGGTTTAGGTAGTTATAGTCTTTAGGAATAGGCTTTAAATGACGTAGTCTAGGAGTTAAAGGAGTCGGAATTGGCTAAAATACCCTAATTAAATGACTGATGGGGTGGAATGGGCGAGATAGGCCGTGTTCGTCAACTCAGTTGGTGACTCACCAACCTCCCTGCCTCCTCGCCTAAGCTTCCTTAATAACTGTTCAGAAACTCTAAACATTTTGGCGAGATGGACTAGCTCACCGACCTATTCAGCACATCGCCTTTCTCTTCTATCCTCGCCAACCTACCTTGGCCTTTTTAACTAAGTTTTTCAACATTAGGAAAGATCTTGAACCATTTGGCGAGTCTCTTAGGCCACTCAACATGTCGCCGATCAGATCACTTCCCTCGCTTAATTTCTATTTTTCCTGCCAACTTCTCTAAATATTTAGGAGAGCATGTAACCGAGTGACCAACCAGACATCCTTCCTCATCAATCATCCCCTGAGTCTGAGAAAGTTCCTAGGAACTTTTGGCTAGCACTCAACTTATTGGCTAGTTTCCTAGACGACTTGGTGAGTCGCCTAGGATTTTTGGCATGCATCAGATTCCCATTTTCCATAATTTTCCTTTTTAACTCAAAATTTTAACTTTGCAACTTCCGGAGCCTCACAATATCTCCCCCTTGGAAATATTCGTCCTTGAATGAGAATCAACTAGCATGAAAGGATTAGGAAAAGAAACATAGCATCCCAACATGAATGTAATAACATATTTCAAATGCATAAATCATGATAATTTCAACTTTAACATAAATCATAGCTTAAAAATCAACTTCATAAACATGCATGTAGATGAAAACATGAGAATGACTTAGACACTTGATTTCAAATGAGTGACAATAAGAGAACTTAATACCTCAACTAGGAATAGAAGTAAAAAGATGAGGATATCTTGACATTAAGTCAGTTTCGGACTCCCATGTAGCACCCTCAACCTCTTGGTTCCTCCATCCATAACACCTTAATGGATGCAACCACTTTGTTTTTCAACTTTTAAACTTGCCGGTCTAGAATCACAACCAGAATATCTTCATAGGATAAACTCTCCTTTACACCCACAATATATAAAGGCACAATTGAGCTAGGATCACCAATACATTTCTTCAACATGGACACATGAAACACCGGATGAACCAATACCAATTCCAAAGGTAAATCCAAATCATATGCCACCTTACCAAACCTTCTTAAAATTTGGTATGGGCCTACATACCGGAGACTAAGCTTCCCTTTCTTGTCAAAATGCATCACACCCTTCATGGGTGAAAGTTTCTAGTAAACCCAATCATTAACTTTAAATTCAAGCTCCCTTCTCCTTACATTCGAATAAGACTTTTGTTGGCTTTGGGCAGGCTTCAACCTTTCTCTAATGAGTCTAACCTTTTCCATAGCCTCATGCATCAACTCAGAACCTATCAAGGTAGCTTCTCCAACTTAGAACCAAGCAATAGGAGACCTACACCTCCTACCATATAGGGACTCAAATGGAGTTATTTGAATACTCGAATGGTAGCTATTATTATAAGTAAAATCAATTAATGTTAAATGATCATCCTAATTAACCTTGAAATCAATTACACAAGCCCTCATCATATCCTTCAATGTTTGAATTGCCCGTTTGTCTTGCCTATTGGTTTGCGGGTTAAAAGTCATGCTAAGCTTAACTTGAGTACCAAGACCTTTTTGGAAAGTTCTCCAAAACTTAGATGTAAATTGAATACCTCGATCTAAAATAATAGATAAAGGAACACCATGAACTAACTCCTGAATATAAAGTTTGGCATAATCCTTGGCCGAATAAGAAGTCATAACAGGAAGAAAATGCACCAACTTAGACATTTGTTCAACAACCATCCAAATCGAATCGTGTTGCTTATGGGTACAAAGCAATCCCGTAATGAATTCCATATTCAAGTCTTCCCACTTTCAAGTAGGAATCTCAATATCTTGAGCTAAACCTCTTGATTTTTGATGCTCAACTTTCACTTGTTGATAATTTGAATATTTAGCCATGAACTCCGTAATATTCTTCTTCATGCCATTCCACCAATATACTTTCCTTAAATATCGATACATCTTAGTGGAACCCAGGTGAATAGAATATCACAAACTATGAGCTTCAAATAATATCATTTTCCTTATTCATTAACATCAGCAACACACAATTGGCCTTGATATCTAAGCACACCATCTCTCCCTTGGGAGAAAGCTTCAATGGTTTTTAGGCAACCGCTTTCTTCAAATCAACCAAGGTATGATTATCATCTTGCTTTACCTTAACATCCATCACTAAAGACGATTCAAAACCATTTTGTATAACAACACCTCCAACCTTCAAATCAACCAAGTGATCACCCAAACGAGCTAATCTATGAACACAATGAACTAACTCCTTCTTTTCATCCTCAACATCAGTAATACTATTCATGGATAATCTACTTAGAGCATCGGCAACCACTTTCGCTCTACCCGGGTGGTATAACATACTCATATCATATTCTTTCAAAAAGACAAGCCATCTCCTTTATCGAAGCTTCAAGTCCCTTCGATTGAACACATATTGAAAACTCTTCTGGTTAGTGAATACATAAACATGGACACCATAACGATAGTGTCTCCAAATTTTCAAAACAAACACAACCGCCGCCAACTCCAAGTTATGAGTCGGATAATTATTTTTATGCAACTTAAGTTTCCTAGAAGCATAGGCTATCACTTTACCATTTTGCATCAAGACACAACCAAGACAAACTCTTGAAGCATCACAATAAACAACAAACCCATTAGACCCTTTTGATAAAGTCAGCAATGGAGTAGAAGTAAGTCTATCTTTCAACTCTTGTAAACTTTTTTCACATGCCTCAGATAATTGGAATTTTACCTTTTTTAGTCAAAGTAGTCAAGGGCGATACAATGTAAGATAATCCTTCCACAAACTGTCTATAATAATCAGCTAAGCCCAAAAAACTCTGAATATTGGAAGGATACAAATATCTAGGCCAACTCTTAACCTATTCACTTTTTTTTGGATCTACCATAATACCTTCAGCGAACACAATATGGCCAAGGAAAGCAATTGACCTCAATCAAAACTCACACTTTCTAAACTTAGCAAACAATTGTCATCCCTTGTGAACTTGTAACACAATCCTCAAATGATCTGCATGCTCCTCTTTATTATGAGAATAAACAAAAATATCATCAATGAACACAATTACAAACATATCCAAAAATTTCTTCAACACCCTGTTCGTCAAATCTATAAAAGCTGTAGGAGCATTTATTAGTCCAAAAGACTAACCAAGAATTCAAAGTGACCATACCAAGTTCTAAAAGTTGTCTTTGAAATATCACATTCTCTTACTCAAAGTTGATGATAATTTGATCGAAGATCAATCTTTGAAAATATAAGACTCCAAAAGTTAGAAGAGTCAGAAAATAAGGTTTAAGAGGAGTTCCCGAAAAGTGTAGCTTTTTGGCACCAGTTGGCCTTAACAGAACCCTTCACGAGCCTTGAAGTGGACCACGGGCCGTGAAAAGCTACCATGGTCCAGTCTAGTGTGAGTTGGAAAATGGGTGAGGACCACGAGAGATACCACAAGCCATGGTTTCCTCTATGGAGGTCACTCCCTCAATTCAAAAATTAGCCTCCTATTTAAGACCACCACCACAGGCCATGGTGGGCTTTACGGACCGTGGTGGGCCCTTCGTGTAGGTGTTGTTTCAGTTAAGTTTAAGGGTATTTTGATCTTTTCCCTATGATCTCATTAATGAATGTGGATAATTTTTTGGGGCTAATTCTATCCTATTAACTACCCTAATCCTTCCTAATCATCTCATTCTCACCCAAACACTCAAAACCAAAAATCCTCTCTATAAAGCTTTATCTCAAGAGTCTTGTTCTTTTTCAAGCAATTCAAAGAGAAATTCAAGGTCAGGTCCCCAAGTCAAGATCAATTTAGGGCTTCTAAAACTCAAGGTATGTGAGAATTCATTCACGGTCCCTTTCACTCATGTAGTCCCAAGTTTTCTCTCATCTTAGGAATTCTTCTACTAAAAGCCCTAATTTTATGAATATGTATTGGATCTTCTTAATTTGATTTATCTTATGATTGTTGATTAAATTATGCACAATTCTCATCATATTACATGATTTCAATATGAATTTTAATGACCCATGTTATATGCTATTTGAAGTATGTTTTCAAGGAACTATGATAATGATGTTTCATGTAATTTCAATGAAAGCTTTATGAATAATTACAAAGGTTTATGAATGACTCATGAAAGATTATGAATGATGTTGTAAGCATGAAGTTATAGTGTGATAAGGTAGTTCTCACACAATCATGTTAAAGAGGTGAAATGACATTCTCACCAACTCATGGATTCTTACGAATCAATCATGTTAATGAGCTACTCTTATAATTTTACTATGATGAGGATTGGTATCTATTATTATCTTTCCTAATAATATTAATAATTATATTTTCATGAAATTTTGTTGGAATAATGTCTAAGCATCAAGAGGACTTTAAGGTAGGGTTCAGTCTACGTTGCCTGCTTAGGTTCAAAGTGCCAATACGACATAGCTAGTAGATCCACATATAGCAAAAAGTTAGAGAAAGTACCATTACAAAGTCTAACTTGGAAAAAGTACACTCCCCCTTCTCGATGTAGGAGTACATCAGATTCCATATTATAGCTCGCATGGTATTATTTATCGGTTAAACGTTCTATCCCACATAAAGGTATATGAAAAGGTATAAAGGTTTTCATGATGATGCTTTGGTGCATTGACCATATGATTATGATGTTTTAAGGTTTTCATAGTTTTACTCATATTTTAAGATATCAGTAATGCATCTCATGGTTCAAATTGATTATGTCCTATATTCATTATTAATGCATACTTCTCACATACTTAGTGCATTTCATATACTAAGACATACTTTTACGTACATTGTATCATAATGTAGGGTCAGACGATCATCATGCATCTCCTATTCGTGAGTAGAGTTGAGCTTGTACTTTTACTTATGGTGAGTTCTCATGCTTCGAGGACAAGACTTTCATTTTATATCATTTTTATAAATTTCTTATGTTGTCATGGGTGAGCTAGAAGCTTGTCTTATACCCCCATCTAGCGTAGTAGAGGCATATTGGATGTCATGGAGTCTATGTTGTCTTTATTTTGAGTTTGAGACTTGTTCTATTTTATTTAAATTTTTCATGTAGAGACTTTAATTCTGCATCTATGTCTTATATTGATTTATTTACTTACCTTATGTATACTCATGTATGATATTCTAAGAGGCTTGGTTGGGATTCTTTGGGATTTCAATCACTGTATTGCACCTAGGGTCTAGCTTGGATTGTGACAAGAAAGTAACTCGCTTATTGAAGTTGATCGAACAATTCATTAATACTTGGAATGAGATACTTATTCTTAATTGTGACCTTGTTCAATTGCCGATAATTGATATACATTCGGAGAGAACCATCCTTCTTTCAAACAAAGAGAACTGGATCACCCCATGGAGAGATGCTAGATCTAATAAAACTCTTATCCAGCAAATTTTTCAATTGATCCTTTAGCTCTTTCAATTCCACCAGGGCTATATAGTAAGGAGGGATAGAGATAGTCTGAGTATCGGTAAGAATATTAATATCGAAGTCTATCTCCCTTTCAGGAAGGATACTTAAGAGATCATCAGAAAATACTTCTAGGAACTTATTAACAACCAAAATTGACTCAAGAGTAGGAGCTTTGGCATTCGTATCCCTAACCCACACTAGATGATAAATACAACCCTTGGAAATCATTTTTCGAGCTTTAAGGAACGAATTGAATTGACCTTTATACACAAAATTACTAGTTTTCTATTCTAGGACTAGTTCATTAGGAAATTGAAACTTGATCACATGGGTTATATAACATATAGAAGCATAAAATGCATGAAGACAATCCATAGCAAGAATAATATCAAAATCAGTCATATCAAGTTCTATAAGATCAACTGAGCCAATTTTTTGAAAAATTAAAATTGGATAACTTCTTTAGATACTTTTAGCCAAAACTGAATCACCAACAAGAGTAAAGGGCATCCCAGTGCACTAAAACCCCCTATGCGCAGGGTCCGGGGAAGGGCTCGACCACAAGGGTCTATTGTACGCAGCCTTACCTTGCATTTCTGCTAGAGGCTGTTTCTAAGACTTGAACCTATGACCTCTTAGTCACATGGCAACAACTTTACCAGTTAGACCAAAAATGGGTCTTACAAGATCTGGGACTAACAACAAATTTCATAGCAAGGTAATGAGTAACAAATGATAGAGTAGCACCCAAATCTAACAATGCATAAATATCAAACTCAAAGACTCTTAACATACTAGTCACAATATTGGGGGAATCCTGTAACTCCTAATGAGTCTGTAAATCATAGAATCTGTTTTGGCACTAGTTGCTACCCGGAGTAGTGCCATGTTGAGCCAGTCAACCTTTAGTAAGTCAGGGTCTGGGCCAAGAGTCGACTACCATCTCTTCAATACTTTTCCTGATAACCTATCTTACCCTACCTATAACATGTATTCGATACCTCCAAGCTTTCTCCTCTATGGTTCCTTCCATATTTCTTGCATGGAGGAATGACTTGGTCACTCAGAACTCCTCTTTGAACCTTAGGGTTAAACACCTTATCTTTATCAAACTTTGGATCCGAAATGTTTAAAGAATATTGGCTGGAGTACGTTTTGCAAAATTGAGGACAACCACCATTTTCGGACATAGAATGTAAAAAGTCACCACCATTGGTCCTTTCCCTCTTAGACGTCCTTGCCTTCTCCCTAAGATTTTCATCTTTAATTTTCTTGGCATGAGTCATGATCCTTGAGGTATCTATTTGCCTAATTATCATACCATTTTCTCACTCCTTGGAAACCAAGTCCGAAACACCCGAAATAAACTTGCTCATATAATCTCTTTGGTTGGATACCATAAACGAGCATACTTTGACAATTAGGTGAACTTGGGGGAATACTCCCTCATACTCATGCTACCATGTTGCAAGTTGATAAACCCTTGAATCTTAGCATCCCTTAGCTCAAGGAGAAACATACGGTCAAGAAATACCTTCTTGAACTCTTCCCAAGCAATAGGATCTACTTCTCTAGCACGCTCAACCTTCCATTGATCATACCAAATTCTAGCAACTTTCTTAAGTTGATAAGAGGCCGACTCCACCGTATCCACCAGACTAACCCCCATAATTTCTACAATCTTGTGAATACTTTCAATGAACTCTTGTGGATCCTCATCTATTTTGGACCCATGAAACTCTGGGGGACTTATCCTTATAAAATCACAAACCTTAGTTGCCGCCGTACATATATTTGGGTTCACGGGATCAACTACCTCTCTGTTGGTCTGAGCCACCACAACTTGAGCGAGTACTTGGAAAGCGACTGGAAATTCTGCATGAGAGACTTGCTCATTCAAAGGGTCATTTGGAGCTTGTTGCTCTTCCTCAACATTCCTTCATACGAATTCTTCATGGAGGCATAGTTCTGAAATCACAAAGAGAAAGCATTAGATGGAAAATCCTTAGAGTTCAACTCTATCGCACGATAAGTTTATAAAAGAAATAGAATTTGCTAAAATAACTCATATCCTTTAGTTCATAGATGTGGAGTGCTTCACACCGATGAACAAGAATCTAGTTGATGTGGCATGTTAGACTCCCTAGGACACCTTAAACCTTGTAATTTGATACCAAATTTGTCACGACCCAAGCTAGGCCTTAGGCGTGACACGATGATCAGAATCCCAAGGGACTCCAACAAAGCCTCTTTAGCGTACATCGGATACATAAGGTAAGTAAAAGACATTAAATAATAGCATAAGCCGAAGATAAGTCTCAAAGGAATTCTTAAATAAAGAGAGCTTAAAGCAACATGTCTGAATAGTCAGAACTACAACCTATGATAGTCTAAAACATGCCTCCAATTTAGTCTAGATGGGGACATAAGACATGTTCCTAGCTAACCCAAATAAAGAAATAAATATCATAATAAAAGAACTTAAAACTCATGTTGGTTTTTCCCTCGAGACATGTTGACTCACCAATCAAGTGATGATAGAAATATATGACTCTAGCCATGAGCGGGAAAAGCATGATCGTCGGACCCAACATTATGATACAATGTAGGTAAAAGTATGCGTTAGTACATAAAATGCACTAAGTATGAGAGAAACACGCATGAACAACAATAATAGGACATAAGGAATATGAACTTGGGATGCATGATCAATATCTTAAAACATAAGTAAAACTTGAAGATATTTGAATATTGAAATTATTTTTCATATGGTCCATGCATCATAAACTTAAACATCACGAGAACTTATGCTACTACATATATCTTTTATATGGGAGAGGATCTTAACTGACACTTAAGATTATGTGAGCTATAACATTAAATCCAATGTAACTCCCACATCGATAAGAGAGATGCTACTTGCCAAGGTAGACTCCATGTGAACATCTTAAACTTGAGCTATTACTGGATCCATTAGCTAGGCTATTAAATTTTGATGATCTTCCTCAACTTTGGTCTTAGTGAATACTGGTGGGCTCATCCTCAGAAAATCTCTAATTCAGTTGGCAGTAGATGGCTCTTGAGAACTAGAGCTGAGCACTAGAGTATTCTAATGACTAGACTGTGCAACCATTAATTAGGTGAGCATAGAGATAGCTGCCCTAAATTTAGACTTAAAAGTCACTATGGGCTAAGCAGTCCGTGGAACCTCTTAAGTCCCATTCTCAACCTCATTCTTATCTCAGCAGCTTGGGCTCGATACTAGGTCTGCATTCTAGATGGTTGTGAAATCTCATTCTCAGCAATGTTCCTCTAATCAAAGTTCTTTTGGAAGGCATGATATGACATTGTGAAACACACAAATTAGAAGAAGATTTTCATAGAGTTAGACTTTATAGCATGAAATAGAGTATGAAAGAGGTAAAATATTTCCTAAAACTCCTGTAGCCTTTTGTTATAGATGTGGCGCACTTCACACCAATAAAAAAGACTCTACTAGACTCAAATTCATAAACACCCTAGGATTCTTGAACTCTGTGCTCTAATACTAATTTTGTCACACCTTGAGCCTACACCCTGAATGTGGCCGACACTCGAAAATATTATTGGTCCCAAGAAAACCCTTGGCTTGGCTAACTTCCTCAGTGGAAGACTCAACTCATAAAAAGAGTAACTCAAGTGGGCATTCATTAAACATTATCATCAATCCTTAAATAACAATTTTAAAAACTTAGATTAAATATAACTCAACGCCAAAACTCAAATAATGAACTAATTGTTTAAAATAGACTCTGAAAGACTCATACTAACTCCACTCAAATCAGTCTATGAAGCCTTTATTAATTACTAAGAAGGTGATGAGAAGCCCAGGGCTACCTCAAAAGAACTCATATAAATAAAGAAAACTGATAAAGAAGGAGCTCCTCTGTATACAAAGAAGTCTCACCAAAATCTAGAGAAGATAGATCCTTAATAGTGCGCTTGTTGATGATCTCTAACACCTGTATCTGCATCATAAAGTGATACAAATCAAATGATGTCAAGACATGAAATGTACGGTATGTAAAAATGGTTGAATAGAAACTTATTCAATATACTCAATTCAAGGAACACAGATCTAAAATATAGCTTGACTCAAATAAAGAATGCAATATACTAAAACAATGTTTTAAAAGATATAAAATAGTAGATGCAACTCAGTATATAAAAATATAATACTTTACATCTTGGGAAGTTTCTCTAACAGACAACCTAGATATGACACAACGAAGCGCTATAGTTGCCAAGCCATCCAATACCTTGCTAGGTTAAGGAACATCATATCACTGGATCCATATAAAAATCCACTTTTGGACTGTGAGGAGTCACTCAAATGAATGGTACGATCCTATCCTATGCTAGCTACGTACTTTATGGGGATTGCGTTGTCTAAACTCTTGCTCAAGTTGGTGCTTAATATTACTCCCAAAATACTTTTTATGCTCATATACATCATGTGAGTGAAATACTCAAAATACATCTCGTCTAGTCTCATTGGACTTTTACATTAATTTACTTATGTTTTCTTATCTCGTCTCTTTACTTAAAGATAGGTAACATCTCATCTCAATAATGCATTTAAGAGTATACATTAACTTCTAAACTCAATCTCAAAAATATACATTTTAAAATATATTAATACTCATGCTTGAACATAGACATCAAGAGACTTCTTCGAAACTCAACTCATGCTCAACTCATTCTTAATTCAATAGTGAAAATAATCATCTTTATTACACACATAATACATAAAATATTTAATGTAAGACTCAAATAAGGCTCATGTGAATGCATACATGAATCCATAACCTCAACAACTTAGCTCATCAAAGTATTATCGAATATATATTAAAACTCAATAAGAGATTATATAATTAACTCAAGAATTTGCTTTATCAAAATTGGAACTCAAACTCAAAGTCAAAGCTCAAATTTACCATAAAAGCATGTAGGTCATGAGGATGAACTTATTCCAATGTTATGATAGTTTTACATACCTAGAATAAAGATTATCTAATAGAAAATCGAAGACTTGACTTAAATTTTTTAACCCTAGCCCTTCTCCTACATTCCTATTATTACTCTCAAAGTTTCTAAGTGTTAATACGAGAAAACCCTCATTGAGTACTGTTAAGGGAATAAATTTGGTCCCAATGTGGCTTGGATTAAGTTTGGAAAAAATGGATAAAAGACTAGAATGTCCTTTATTAAAAGGGGTCTAGGCCGCTACGAGTCCTTTCCTACGAATCGTAGGAACTCCTATGAACTGTAGAAGGTCACTCGTAGGAACCCTGATCCATAATTTAAATATTCTAGAATTGCATATTGGGTCTATGACTACCATTCTATGAGTCATAGACTATAAGAAGGGTCGTCCTTCTAACTCGTAGGAAACGTTTTGGGGACCTTTCAGAGGGTGGGGTCTACAAATCCATCTCTACGAGTCTTACACTAGGTCATAGGAGGAACCATGAAGACGAGAATTTTGGCTAAGTATAGAGGGGTTCCACGATCCTCTTCTACAACTCATAGAACACCCTACGAATCATAAGGTGGGATCATAGTAGTGTCTTCAACTACTAAGATTTGACTAAGTGTAAGATTAACCTAAGAATTGCCACCTATGACTCATAGGTACTCCTATGGATCATAGGTAACACTCATGGATACTGTTCAGTCAACTTTTCTTACTTTTCCTTGAGTTTTGTCTTGGTTCTTAAATTTGGTCTAGGCTACAATAGTGTGGGGTGTTACAATTTAAAATCTTACATTCTTAGCATAATGCATGTGTCCTTGAAAAACTTATTGAAAATATGTAATTGAACTTAAATCATACATGAATAGACCATTGAAATAGATTAAAATCATAATTGAATTAACCCAATGCAAATTGATCAAAACCCTAAAACCATTAAATTAAATTTGATAGAAACAGGGGGAAATCATTGGGACTCCAGGTATGGAAAGGACCCATGTATGAATTCATACATACCTTGATAATCAAAGACCAAAATGAAGTTCTAGGTGATGGAGAATTGACTTGATCTTGAAACCCTAGCTTGGGGAAGAAGATTGATCCTTGGAAGAGAGTTCTAGTGAGTGAATTATTGTTTGAAGTAGTTTTAAAGGTAATAGGGTAATTTTGAAGGAATTGGGTACTTATAGGATTAGTCTAATACCCTAATAAGATATAGCTCAGGTATAAAAGAGATAGGAAATACCCAAAATAACACTCATTAAAAACTGCCAAAGTGGACCTACGACTGGGACCTACTTATCATATGTCCTTCAATGGGTCATAGGATTGAAGTCGTAGAACAAGTAAACCAAAAGTTGAGCTATTGGAAATTGCATATTCACTCTATGACTCGAGTCTACGGGTTGGTGATGGTATTAGGGGTCGTAAAAGGGGTTTATCAAATACCTCAACACTTGGTCAAATTTCAAAAAGTTAGGACCCATCCTAGAGTTGAGTTTAAGAGTTATCAAATGTCTTATGGGTCGTAGGACCTGTTCATCCTGCCAACTTTTCCAAATCCAAAAATCAAGTTTCTGAACTTGTCCAACGGGTCCTTCCTACGGATTGTAGAATCTCCTATTATAAGACCCTGAAAGTTGAAAAATCGAAACAAGGAAAATTTAAAGAAGAAAGTGAACTGTCTAGTGTTATGAGAGGACCTATGAGTTGTAGGAACTACTACAAATCATAGGAATGATTTGTAGATTTGATTATGAGGTTGGAAAATTAGTTAAGATAGGAAGTGAGTCTTCGAGTCAATTGACGACTAGTGGAAATTATGACGACTCGTAGAGTGAGTGATAGAATGCATATCTGGTTTTGGGAAAAATACACGCCTCAGTACTTTAGTTATAACTCAGCAGGATGAGTCGTAGGAGTTTTTACGACTCGTAGGAATGAGTCTTAGGAGAATTTTAGAGACTTGAGTTTTAGGGTTTTTCAGAGTTGCCAGGACGAATGGATCTTACTACCAATCACGATTTCAACTAGTCGTAGAATGGACTCATAGGGAGGGTATTGACTTTTGGAAATTTTTCTAAGTATAGGACTAGTCTACGAGTCGTTCCTACTATCCGTAGAAATGTTTACAACTCTAAGGTCCAAGGGGTAACATCTTCTGGCCAGATTTAATGAGATGTATTCTGGTCTTTCCGTATATTTCATTAATGAATGTGAACAATTTTTGGGACTAGATTCTTACCTATTAAATAACCCTATCACTCCTAACCCTCCCATTCTCACATTAACTCCCTAAACACAAAATTTTCTCTCCCAAGGTTCTTCTCAAGAATCTTCTTCTTCATCAAGCAGTTTCTAGAGATTCCTTCAAGATCAAGCTCCAGTTCTCTTATTATCTAGGGTTTCTAAGGTTAAGATATATGGGACTTGATCCATGGGTAACTTTCACCCATGGAATCCCTAGTTTTTCTCTCCAAAATTCCTTATGATTTTAATTCAAAAGGCCCTAATTTTATGATAATGCATTGGGTCTTCTTATTCATGGTATATTATATGATTATTGATTAAATTATGCCTCTAATTGATATTATTTTCATGAATTATATATGGGCTGGTATAATGAATATGGTCATGCATATTTTTAATCCAATTTCAGGATTTTCAAGCAAATTATTCATTCATCCAAGTTTTTACCCTAATTTCAAATATAAGCTATGGTCATGAATTTCAAGTATGTTCGAATATGAATTTCATGCAAGTTATTGAAAGAGGTGAATTAGGATCCTTAAATAGTGACCTAGGAACCTAATGCTATGCATAATGCAAGTATGATTTGTGATGTTGAAAGACTTTTACTCCCACTACAATTATGATATAGAATTGACCTATTCTATGAATTATGAAACCTATGAACAAGATTATGAATATATGTTAAGTATGATTATTATGTTATGTATTCCCTGAGATTCGACTTAGTACCGAATGAGGCTTGAGGTAGGGGCTAGACCTACGGGGTCATTATATAAAGTCTTTAGACTCATAACTATGTGCCACCATAGGATTTTCCTTTATGGCCTAGCTAGTGGATCCACATATTGCACATGCTCATGACCCGCCTAGCGGGTAGAATCTACCTTGACAAGTAGATTCCCCTTTCTTCCATTGTATGGGGAGACATCGAGATTCCATGTTATAGCTCGCATAGTCTTATTGCCGGTTATGGTTCTATCCCACATATGTATATTCTCTCTATGTACTCTTTATGATCTCTCTTATGCCTTTCAAATATTTTGATCAAATTATGGTTTTCTCAAGATTTTACTTATTGTTGTATAGCATGTCTATTAATGGATCATTGTATCTCATATTTTGTATTGCATAGCATGCCCACATACTTAGTACATTCAAACTTACTAATGCATACTTTTTCCTACATTATATCTAAATGTAGGGTTTGATGATCACAGTCATTTTCCACGTGGCTAGATTGAGTTATCTTATTCCGACATTGGTGAGTCCTCATCTATTCGTGGGAGAGATTATGACTTTATTTATTTTTGAAAGACTTTGTTATGTTACATTGAGGATGTGCTAGAGATATGTCTTAACCTCTGTCCATATTGACTAGTAGGGGCTTGTCGGATATAAATGTAGAGTCTATGTTGTCATATTTCATACTCCTTATAATAGATGTTCTTTGAAAATTTTCTTATGTTGATTCTGCTTTATTGTACCTTATGCATGCTTACGATACATCAAGAGGCTTGGTTGGATCCCTTTGGGGTTTTGATCGCCATGTCACATCTTGGGCCTAGCTTGGATCGTGACAAATTTTATATTAGAGCACAAGGTTTAAAAGTGTCCTAGGGTGTCCAACATGCTACATAAAGTAGAGTCTTATTCATGGATTTGAAGCACGCAACATATATGAATAAGAGACTATAATGCATATTTTTAGGAAATATTCACTTCCTTCATGATCTATGTCGTGCGATAGAGTATATTTTAAGACTTCCTCTCCCTAATAATTGTTTTTTGTGATTTTCAAAAAATGCCTCCAAGAACAGCTCCACTTCAAAGAGGGGTTAATGTTAATGCGGGACAAGTCCCTCAAGATAATGGTCTCCTACCTAATAAAGTGACTAATGTAGAGTTTCAGATCGCTATCACCATAATAGCTCATGTTGTGGCCAACCAAGGAGTTGTTGCTCTTCCTAATGATCCTACTCTAGCATCTAGAGTGAACGATTTTGCAAGGATGAACCCTCCCGAATTCCATGGTTCAAAGGTTGATGAAGATCACCAATAGTTCATTGATGAGGTGTATAAGGTTGTGGATATAATGGGGTGACTTCAGAGGAAAAATCGGAGTTGATGGTCTACCAACTCAGGGGCATTGCCCAAGTATGGTACAACCAATGGAAGTCCGAGAGAGTTGATGAGGTTCCTATTGGTTAGGAAGTCTTCAAGCTTGCTTTCCTTTATTGTTTATTCCCACTTGAGCTATGGGAGGCAAAGGTGTTGGAGTTCATAAATCTCAAACTAGGCAACATGACCTACCCTCACTTAAACTCCCAGAAACCCATGACCTACCCTCACATTCTCCCACTACCTTACCTTACCCCCATTATCCCACAACATCCTTACACTCTCCTCCTACACACCTCATAATAATGCCTCACCCTCACACTCATCCTAACCCCCCACACACATACATCAACATATATAAAACAACAGACACACAAAAAAGAATACTCATCTACACAACAACAAAATAAAAAAGAAACATTGAGAGAAAAAACAAGCATACACAATTGGAAAAAACACACGAACAAGCCCAACACCCCACCTACAAAATATTTATGGGTGTTCTAATCGAGTTTCGGTCAAGATTTTACGGTATTTATCTTCTTCATTCGAGGTTAAACTTTACCTTATCTCTTTAATTTATTTATGAAATTTGATGTAATTATGTGATTAGTTTTCTTATAGTTTTGTTTAATTCATAATCCGATTGAAATTTATGTGTTATATTTCCATTTAATGAATAAAGAATGCTTTAATGGGTGATTATTTTTATTTATATATTTTTACTCGTTAATTAGTTTTTATCTCTTAAAAATGAATAAATCATGGCGGCATTATTATTTTAATTTAGATGCCAATAATAATAAAGTAGGGATTATTAGGCTCAAAAAAATTATTGTTGTTTTTATTTTATAAAACAAAAATGATACTTATTTTAGCAATTCGTCATTATTTTGTTGGTTAGAAAAAAAAGTTGCAATACGTGTATTCTTAATTTTGACGTTAACTTTAAGAGAAATAAAAAATAAAAAGATATGGAAATAATCCAAAAACAAATTTGTATCCTAGAAGTTTAGATTGATTTTATTTTATTTGATTTTCTATATAAGGAACAAATATTTTCTTTTAACGTTAGACGAACTTTTAGGCACATTAAAAATATTTGTTTCAATTAAAAATGTGGTTGCACATCTTTTTTTAGACAGTTAAAAAAAACTCATGGATGCGGTGACATACCTTGTTCAATAATTGAATTCCCTTAATTGTTATAATATATGAACTTTCATTAATTTAATCAAGAATGTAGAGAATATTAGGTGATGCATTCGAGAGAATAAAATAGTTATGCTTCTATGCTATTGTATGTCGAAATTGAGAATGCAGTTATACATCTGGTTTGAGACAAAAAAATTCAACAATAAAGTGCGAGCAAATCATAGTCTGTAACAATATATCCAAAAAATTTAATTTGAGTATAAGTTAATAAAAGCGACCGTGCTAGAACCACGGGACTTGAGGGATGCCTCATACCTTTCCCTCAGTTAACATAATTCCTTACCTGATCTTTTGTTTTCGTAGAAAAAAATAAAGAGTCATTTAATTTTGATTAGGGATTAAATAAGGTTACTTGGAATACCATAACTCAATTCCAAGTGGAGACTTTAAAATAAAAAGTACAAATAATCCTTTTTCAATACCGTCACTTAAATTGGAAAAGCTCGAGCAAAAAAAAGGGTGTGACAAATTGAAGGAGAGAAACTTGAGATAAGGATGAGAGAGTCCAAGAGGGTTTGGTTTGAAAGTGGGTTCTCAAATGCTAAGACCTATGGTATTTGTTGGGAATGGGTGTTTGCTATAGATGTGGCAAGATGAGCCATAAACAATCCGAATGCCCAAATATTGCTAGTAAAGGTAGAGAAGGTCATCCTCAAGGCCAAGTTGCCCATGGAGTGAAAGTGCAACGAAGTTCCCAAACTCAACCAAAAAGTGGTCAATGTAATAACCGGTTCTATGATCTTCATAGTAAGAAAGATGTGGATGAGACTCCCGATGTTGTTATGGGTAAGTTGCAGGTTTTTAACTTTGATGTTTATGCATTGCTTGATCCGAGTGCCAACTTGTATTTTGTTACTCTTTACCTTGATATGAAATTTAATGTGTGCCCCAAAATTTTGTTAGAGCCTTTTTCGATTTATACTCCCATTGGTGATTCGGTATTAGCCAAGAGAGTTTATAGAAATTGTCCCATGTCAGTTTTGCATAAAGTTATTCCTTGCGACCTTGTTGAACTTGACATGACCGATTTTAATATTATTCTTGGTATGGATTGGTTATATTCCTTTTATGCATCTATTGATTGTAGAACTCGTAGGCTCAAGTTTTGATTTTCTAACGAGCCAATTCTTGAATGGAAGGGTAATAATTCGGTGGATAAGGGTCAATTTATCTCATGTATTAAAGCCAAGAAAATGATTTCTAAAGGGTGTATATAGCATATAGTGCGGATTAAAGATGTTGATTTCGAGACATATACTCCTGAGTCGATCCCCATTGTAAATGAATTTCCCAATGATTTGCCAGGTATCACTCCTGAAAGGGAATGCATAGATATTCTATCACGACCCAACCCCATAGGCAGTGACTGGGGTCTGATCTAGACCCCCGTATACATATCTATCAGTTGTGGTCAAGTCGAACTATAGACATGCAATGCATATAAATCTAGTGTAGTCAAACTGGACTACAAACAACACAATGCCATGCATCAGAGCCCTATTAGGCGATAACATTTTTATAAACCTGTAGCCTCTTTCATTTGTATCACCTCATGAAAGGGCACGCAAGCCGATAAGGCTGCCATAAATTATTACCATATATCATACATCATGTAGACCCAGCTGAATCAATCTGACATACACAACCCACATATACATATCTGTAGACCTCTAAAAACATCAACGACAACATATAGTGGGATAGGGCCCCCGCCGTACCCCTGAATAGACAAAATAATTTTATACATCAGTGGTCGGTACCAAAAGCTAGGCTCTGATACAATGGAGCCTCTTCCAGCTGAGCTGACGGAATCCCTAGCTAATGGACTCCCAATACCTGTACCTATACCTATGGGCATGAATGCAGCCCCCCGAAGAAAGGGAGTGAGTACGACATATGTACTGAGTATGTAAAACATAACATAGCACAACTGGAAGCATATCTGAAATAGAGAAACAGGGGATAAAATATCAAATCAGAAACCTGTACCTGTACTCTGTTAATTACAAAAGCATGTATATTCAAATTATACCATATAGCCGGCCCTACCAGGGATCTGATGAATAGATATGTAAAACCATCATAGGCCTCGTGCCATCACCACCTTATTACAATACATCATCACATATATACATACATACCCGGCCCTCTAGTGAGGGGCGGTGGATAATGCAGTGAATTGCACGAACTTGATAACCGGCTAGGGACTCAGTGAAGAAGTATTATAGTATACACGAATAGAGTAGTGAGTAACTATATGCAATTTAAATCATATCGGAGACTCAATGGAACAAGAAAGTTAAGCCTTTGCCTGAGGACCCGAATAGTAGTGTAGTCATCTCAAGTGTCCTCTAAATGCCATTATAGACTGCTTCAATTGAAGTCTCGGGGACCCTAGACAAATATTAACATAGGGACAAATCAGTTATGGATTAAAAACACTTGGTATTATATAGTCTGTAAGACTTGGAGCCTGTACATTCATTATCCCCTTAATACATAGAAGTTTCTAGGGAACTAGTTCAACTATTAATAGAATTCGATATTCAAAAGTAAATAGGAGATGTTTAAGAATGGAGTTACCCCAGAGCTCATATCATATTTCACTTACAACTAAGACATGCTAGAAAAGAAAGAGAATAAGCTCTATATAGTCTGTAGTTTCCTTCATGTGGTTATCACATACATATTTCGTACCCGGCCCATCATGTGGCTTGATGAACAACTATGGCATCATAATCTCATTTCATACCAAGTACATATCAAGATAAAGGAGAGATAGCTTTCCACACACTACTTTTTGACACGTAGAAGCCCAAATAGGCAATACTCAATCCTTACAGAAGTTCCAATACTAAGTAGTATACAGGGGTTATAAGACGTACTTGAAGTTCTGGGAATGAAATTATCCGCTCATTTCACATACAACTCACTTAAAGCTAAGACTTGCCAAAAGGAATGAAAAATAGCTTTACATACTTATTCCAAAACATGCCAAAAAGAAGCTTTACATACCTCGTACGATTTACTCTTTGTCCCATTCGCCTCGTCGTCCTTTGAACCTATTCAACACGGAAGTAATATGAATATCAAACACTCTTGACTTTCCATCACCTTAAATTGCACCTTAGTATTCATGGAACCTATTTCCTTATTCATCTCCTCGACTAAGTCTTTAACTAGTTAAGGCGTTAACAAAAATTGGGCAGCACCTCCCCTATAACGTGCCCTATCCAAATTTACAATTAGATACCTAAACACTACAGCCAACCAAAAACAACAACCTTCAGCATATGTTTAATCAATTCACACCAACAATATACAACATAAAATCCAAGCGACTCGCTCAAAATTACGATATCAAAATAGGGTGTCTAGCCTTTATTTTGTAACACCTTTAATTATACGAAACGAGGGGTCATTTGGCTTACAAAAGAATCACCCACAAAACTTTTATAATATATTTAGTCCCTGAAACACACCCCCACACACTTGCAACAGCATACCACAAGCACAACACTTCACTTCGACGACAATTTAACTATAGCGACTACAATTTGGATTGTCTCCAACGTCAAGCATTACTATACCATTTTTAAGTTTCCATCCACAAAAAAGGTGTATAATACACTCCATAAAAACACCATAAAGTCCAAATTGAAAGGATAAACCTTACCGTATCCGAAATTGGCCAAAACTGCCAAATTGCAACTCGGAACTTCTTCAAACGTGCTGAAATTGAGCGGGCTGTTTATGTCACTTCTTTGCTGCCCAAAATAATGATTTTATGTTCTTAAATACCATTATATAACCGCGGAACACCTTAAATAATTAATTCATGGAACAAAAGTTGGGGGCTCACCATTTAGACCAAACCCGTAGCCCTCCTTTCCTTGCCTCCATGTTTTCCTTCAGCTTTCTCTTATTAGTTCCAGGTGTAAAGCTGGAGATATGGTTCCTTAGACATCCTAAGGTACATATATACACCCCCACATGGTTGAGGAACACCGTAGATAATTAATTCACAGAGGAAAAATTGGAAACTTACCTTAATTTCTCCAAAACATGGCTGCCTTTCTCTTTTTCTCCTTCACATTTTTCTCTCTATGTTCTTGGCTGATTTTTGGATAATGTAAAAGTTAAGAGTCACAATATACATATATATAGGAGTTGACACATGTCATCCCCTAAGGGTGACAAGTGTCAAGCCCTTATTGGGCCACCTCAACCATGCAACCAATGAGGGGCTGCCACATGTCCTTGGTGGGGCCCACCCCAAGTAGGTGGGTCACCTACTTGACCCCAAGAAGGTGGGTCACCTGCTTCCATGTGGTACTTTCCTAAGATGCCACGTGGCACCTCCTCTTGCTGCCACGTGTCATCTTCTCTTCTTCCCACGTGGGTTCGTAATCTCATCTTATTTTAAGAACCCGTGTAATCCTTACTACGTAAGCTTGGTATGTATTTAAGTAACTAAAGCATATAAGACTTCTAAATTAGTATATTACGTAGGTAAATCAAGTCTTACGATTCATTTATTGGCCTCCAACTTATTTTGTATTCTCATGACTTTATTTCCAACCTTCTCTCTCATGGGGTAGCACATTCTTCTCTTCTTAGAGTCGTTTGATAGTGTCGTAGCTTATCCGACTTACATGATAATGTCTAAGAAACTTAAGAGACATTTTGGGTTTAAAAGTGCGGGGCGTAACATATTCTTTCCAATACTCAACCTATTTCTACTTCTCCTTACCATATAGCTCTGGCGGAACTTAAGGAGTTGAAAGAGTAATTGAAGGACTTGTTAGATAAGGGTTTCATAAGGCCAAGTATTTCACCATGAGGTACTCTTGTATTGTTTGTTATGAAGAAGGATAGCTCACTCCAAATGTGTATAGACTACCGATAATTGAATAAGGTCACCATAAAGAAAAAGTATCCAATTCCTAGGATAAATGATTTGTTTGACCAATTGTTAGGGAAAAGTTACTTATAAAAAATTGATCTTCGTTCTGGTTATCACCAATTAAGGTTAAGGGAGAATGAGATTCCCAAGATGGTGTTTTGAATAAGGTATGGCCATTTTGAATTCTTAGTCATGTCATTTGGGTAGACTAATGCTCCCGCCATCTTCATGGATTTGATGAATCGATTTTTAAGCCGTACTTGGATATGTTGGTAGTGGTGTATATTGATGATATCTTGATTTACTCCTGAAATGAGAAAAAACATGTGGGTCACTTGAGGATTGTGTTGCAAACTTTAAGGGACAAGAAACTATTTGTCAAGTTTAGTAAGTACGAATTTTGGCTAAGAGAAGTTGCATTTCTCGGCCATGTGGTATCCGGTGACGGAATTAAAGTTGATCCAAAAAAAATTGAGGCGGTGAAGAATTGGCCTAGACCATTGTCTTCTTTGGATATTAGAAGCTTTTTGGGCTTAGTCGGATACTATAGAAGGTTTGTTGAAGGGTTCTCGTCTATTGCGTCGCCTTTGACCAAGTTGACCCAAAATAAAATGAAGTTTCAATGGTAAGATGAATGTGAGAAAAGTTTCCAAACATTAAAGAATCGTCTTACGGCAGCTCCTATTTTGAAATTGTCCGAATGTTAGGTGGGTTTATTGTCTATTTTGATGCTTCACATACTGGTTTGGGTTGTGTTTTGATGCAATATGGCAAATTTATAGCATATGACTCAAGGCAACTCAAAGTGCATGAACAGAACTATCCAACCATGTCCTTGAACTTGCAGCAGTTGTATTTTCATTGAAAATTTAGCGTCATTATCTTTATGAGGTGCAAGTTGATGTATTCACCGATCACAAAAGCTTGCAATACGTGTTTAGACAAAGGGATTTGAACCTTAGGCAAAGGAGGTGGCTTGAACTACTAAAGGAATATGATATAGATATGTTGTACCATCAGGGTAAAGCTAATGTTGTTTTCAATGCTCTAAGTAGGTTGTCCATGAATAGTGTTTCTCATGTTGAAGATGGTAAGAGTTGGTTAAGGATATGCATATATTGGCTCATTTAGGTGTTCATTTGGTTGATTCTAAAGATGGTAAAATTGGCTCGCATAGGTGCATAATGGCTCAGATTGTCTTTTATAGCGGATGCTAAATCCAAACAAGATGTAAGACCCCAGAAGTTGTAAAGTTGGAATTAAGACAAAATCCTCAAAAATGTTGACTGGACTCAGGCGTACAACTTACTCTACGAATCATATAGGTTCCTACGACTCGTAGAAATAAGTCATAGATGGAGTCTTGGGTATTGATTAGGACCAAAGCTCCTAAAAGGTCCTACGAGTCAATATTACGACTAGTAGTCATAACACTGACTAGTACCCCTACATTAGAGACTTTTAAAATGCAGGTTCTTAGTCCCGCATGACAACTAAGATTGAAAATTTGTAGGAAAGATTATGAGTTGTAGACATGACTCATAACTAGAATTCAGAGACTCCAAAACTTGTAGGTTCTTAGACCTGCAGGACAAGTCCAAATGATGGCTCATAATCAAAAAGATGATTCATAGAGATGGCTCGTATAAAAACTTCATAGACTTGAAAATCAGGACCTTTTCTCAGACCTGTAGGACGATTCGTCCTTGTCCTCCTTTCTACGACTCGTAGAGTCATCTCGTAGGGTCGAATTTGAGTTTTTAATGAGGGGTATTTTTGTCATTTCCCATGTTCGATTTCAGTAAACCAAAATATAATTATGGCTAAGTTCAAGCCTATACCTACCCAATCTTTTTAAATTTCCCATATTCTAAAATCATTCACCTAAATTCTCGTAAGACAAAGATCTCAATTCTCTAAAGGTTTCTCTCCAATCTCCAAGCTAGGGTTTCAAATTTTCTTTCAAGGTTCTTTCTCAATTCTAAGTTATTTCAATCAAGGTATATGGAGATTGATCCATAGGTCTCTTTCACTCATGGACTCCAAAAGTTTTCTCATAATTTTCTTTAATTTTCAATTTGTTATTAACCCTAGTTTTGATGAACTGCATTGGGCTATTTCAATTTCATTTTGAATTATTATCAATGATTATTCTAAGTATGTTTCTACATGAATTGAATTATTTTAAGTTGAATTATGTATGCCCATGCATAAAGCTATTTTGAAGTTATGACTATGAAGTTAAAGATGATTTTCATAAGTTGATTATTAATTTAATGATTTTCAAGGAAAGTTTTATGATTTAAAGTTGAGATTATGATTTAATGATGAAGTTATGATGATGATGATCAATATGATCTAATAAAGTTATTGGTGTGATAAGTACAATTCTCACATAATCATGTTTAAAGATGGCAATAAGAAAAATTCTCACCGAAGTTATGGATTCTTATGAATCACTAAAGTTAATGAGCTACTCTTAGTATGTTTTATAAAGATAGATTGATTGGTAGTTACTATATTTTCCTAATATTTTATGATCATGTTTTAATGAATTTCATTGGGATATTGACTAAGCATCGATAGGACTTGTAGTTAGGGTTTGACATCGTAAGGCGGTTAGTTACCCAAGGGAATACTAGTAGAAATGTAAAGTCCCAAACTACGTTGCCCACGTAGGTTGTCTTCGTGGCCTAACTAATAGATCCACATATAGAACAGATGAGTTGAGCTGAGTTGAGTACCATGACAGATTATACCTTGGCAAGGTAGCCTCCTTCTTCTCGATGAGGGTTTTATTGGATTCCATGTTAAGCTCACATAGTCTTAAGATATCGTTTAAAGGTCTTATCCCATACAAGTTGAAGGTTAAGCCATGAGTTTTATGATGAAATTTTATGATATGCAATGAACATGAGTTTTCATATGTTTTTAAATACTTTTATGATTTTCTCATGTTCATGATGTTGGTCATTCATCTTATGTCATATTGTTCATGTTCTTTTTTCATTTTCATGCATATTTCACATACTTTGTACCTTCTATGTACTAACACATATCTTTTCTTCATTTTCTCATAATGTAGAGGCGGAGGTTGATCATCTAATTCGTGGCTAGAGTGTTTTAGATATCAAGAAGTTAGTGAGTCCTCATTCTATCAAGGAAATGACTTTCATTCTCACTATTTACTTGACTTTTCTTCATATGACTCGGGTGATCTAGGAGGTTTTCCTAAGCCCCCATCAAACACTACACTAGAGGCATATTTAGACAATATTTTGATGTAGTCCATTCGGACATTGATTGAGTATTTTTATCCCTTAGACCCATTCCCATGAGTTTTTAATTCTGCTTATCTTTTACTGTTTCTTTACCTAATATATGCCATGTATGCTAACATGGCTGGTTAGGATCCTTCGTAATCCCGATCTCCATTTTACGTCTTTCCCTAGTTTTGATCATGATAAACTTGGTATTAGAGAATAAGGTTTAAGAGAGTCCTAGGGAGTCTAACATGCCGTGTTAAGTAGAGTCTTGTTCATTGGTGTGAAACGTGCCATATACATGAATAGAAGGTTAAAAAATATCTTAGGAAAATCTCACTTCTTTCATAATTCATGTCGTGCTGTAGAGGGTACACTAAGTCTTTCCCCTCTAATACTTGTTCTTTGTGATTTTCAGAAAATGCTTCCACGAAGATACCCCGCCCGAAGGAATGTGGTTGAAGAGGAACAACAAGCTCTGAATGATCCTTTAAATAACCAAGTCTCCGATGCCGAGCTCCAAGCGGCCTTTCAAGTACTTGCTCAAGCCATTACAGCTCAAGACAACCGTGAGGTGGTTTCTCTCGTAAACCCAAATGTGGGTATTACAGCAACAAAAGTTTGAAATTCATGAGGATGAATCCTCTTGAGTTTTGGTGTTCTAAGGTGGAAGAAGATCTACAAGAGTTTGTTAATAGTATTCATAAGATAGTAGTGATTATGTGAGTTAGCCCGGTTGAGAGGGCAGAGTGGTCTACTTATCAATTGAAGGGTGTTGCTCAAATTTAGTTTGATTAATGGAAAAGTGAGAGGCCTACAGAGGAGAATCCCATAACTTGAGAGGAGTTCAAAAGAGTGTTTCTTGATTTCTTTTTTCCATTAAATTCAATAGAGGCCAAGATACAAGAGTTTATCAACCTTAAGCAAGGTGGTATGAGTGTTAGGGATTATGCCCTCAAGTTCACCCAATTATCAAAATATGCTCCATTCATGGTTGCCGACTCAAGAGCTCATATCATCAAGTTTGTGTTGGGTGTGGAAGATATGGTCTCAAAGGAGCGTAAGATGACTATGTTGACTTGAGATATGGACATGTCTAACTTATGACCTATGCGGAACAAATAGTGAGTGAGAATCTAAGGGGGAAAAGTAGAGAGTCTAAGAGGCCAAGGACCGATATTGGTGATTTCTCTCATGTTATGTCCAAAAGTGGTGGACATCCTCATTTTTTCCAAAGGTACTGCGGATAAGGTTCTTCAAATGCCACTACTCCAAGGTTTAAAAAGGATAGGGTTCCCAATCCTAAGTCTCAAGGAGGTTCTCTTATTGGCCAAGTTACTCTCTCATGTAAGAAGTATGGCAAGAAGTACAAGGGTGAGTATTTAGTGGGCTTGAATATATGCTATCGATGTGGCAACCTGGGTCATCATGCTAAGGAGTGTAAGGTTAAAGATGGACGTCCTCAAGTCCAAGTGACTCAAGGTACTCAAGTGCAACAAAAAGGTGGTTAACGCAAAAATTAATTTTGTGCTTTTCATGGTAGGCAAGAGGTTGAAGAGACTCCCGATGTTGTTATCGGTATGTTACGGGTATTTGTTTTTATGGTAATAGACCCTATACGAGGATCCCACCTCTCATGCACAGTTAGAGGTTGAGCATCACCCCCAAGCCTTATCAAAAATAACAAATAGAAAAATACAAGGAGGGGGACATAAACCTTACCTCCGCTCCTAGGTTGGTTCATAAGTCGGCTAGCCTACTAAGGTCAGCTGACTTATCCCCAAATACAAAAAAAAGGACTATCTAGAAACTAGAAAGCAATAAACCTATGGGAGGACTCCTCCCGATAAAAGTCGACTAAGAAAGCATAAATGAGGGAGACTCTCCTCTTCCATAAGAAAAAAGAAAGTAACCTACACTAGTCCTATTCAACTACGCTACGTATCATACATAGCTAAATTAAAGAAGAATAAGTATACGAAACTTCTATGTCGCATGGAGTGAGAAAATTCTTTTTATCTTTGCCCTTTTTAGTCTTGTCGTACCAAGTAAGTCCAAATGGAAGGATGTATCAATATCAAGATCATGATTATAAGAGCTAAGGAGGATGAAAAAAGGGAAAAAATATAGAGTTATAGCAGGCCGCAGCTAGAGTTGTTGTTGAGGATGATGTGGGGTTGAATTATTGTAAGTTGCATCTTGTATGTGATGGAGTTGTGGCTTGAACTACTGCATGAAGGTTCAACTGATGGTGCTTTGCACCTTGGAGGGTGCTTATGTGCCTGCACACAAACAAATAAGCAAGTAAATAACTCTAAGTAGCTTGGATGCAGGAGGGCTGCTTCAGGTGTTGTAGCATGGTAGCTGGAATGGATGAATTATTGGCTGCCCATCCAAGTGCAACTATGCACTTTATAATCCTTGCACCTGCAATAAAATAAACAACAACCCTGCACAATGAGGTACAAAGGCTGAAGATCTGGGGTTTATTGGCAGCTGCTTGAGTAGCAATGTTACAAGAGGCTCAATAGTGTGCATAATCTTGAGAGCTTCCAGGTTGGTGCACTCCAGTGTTGCAGTGATTGAAGTAGCCAGCAGGAAATATAATGGAGCTCTAGATGGTTTCTTTGATATTTGTTTGCATTGTAGGAAGTCTAAAGGAGGCTTCAACTTCAAAGAGATGTTGCCTTTCTTTAGTGTGCCTGCACATAACAACTTAACAAGAAACAAATAAATAATAAAGATGCTCAAAGAGTTCTTAAAAGTGTTACAGCTGTCTAGTATATCATGCTTGTGCAAGCTGTAGTATCATGTAATAAAGAGGCATGCTGATTTATGCTGCAGTTCTGCAAGCTCTTGGGAAAAAGAAGATGATAAGGGACTGGTGGTTTATTTTTGCAGGTCTCTGATGTTCCTGCACAAGATGCAACAACTAATAGAGGGGAGGGGCTGCAGCTTTGTGATTATACCTGCAGGGCAAAAAACAAAGAGAGGGGAGCTTATTCTAATTCTAGATGCAAGATTAGAGTTTATGAGACTAGAGGAGCAAGAACTAAGGGAGACTCTCCCTTTTATAGTGGCCCTAACTATGAATTCATCAAAGACAATATAACTATGAAGTAGATACATTCAAGTTGAAGAATAATTTAGTGCATGAGGCTTATTTGCATGACTTACTCTACAAATCGTATTGGAATTAAGAAAAACATCCTCCAAAATTTTGACTAGACCCAGGCTTACGACTTACTCTGCGAATCGTATAGGTTCCTATGACTTATTTTTGTAGGGGGAGTCTTGGGTATTGATCAGGACCAAATCTCCGAAGAGGTCCTACAAGTCAATATTATGACTAGTAGTTCATTCAATGAGTCGTAACAATGACTTATACCCCTACTTCAGAGACTCTTAAAATGCAGGTTCTTGGACCTACGGGATGACTAAGATTGACGATTCGTAGGAATGATTATGAGTCATAGACATGACTCATAACCAAAGTTCAGAGACTCCAAATTTAAAAGTTCTTAGACCTGCAGGATGAGTCAAAATGACAACTCGTAATAAAAAAGACGAGTCATAGAGATGACTCATATGATAACTTTAGATACTTGAAAATTAGGACCTCTTTTCAGTCCTGCAGGATGAGTCATCTTGACGACTCGTCATCCTTTCTATGATATGTAGAGTCATCTCGTAGGGTTGAATCTGGGTTTTTAATCAAGGGTATTTGTGTTTTTTCCTAAGTTTGGTTGAATGAACGTAGACACAGTTATGGCTAAGTTCAAGCCAATATCTACCCAATCCTTTGAAATTTACCTTATTCTAAAATCATTCACCTAAATTCTCCTAAGGCAAATAACTCAATTCTCTCAAGCTTTCTCTCCAATCTCCAAGATAGGTTGTAACATCCCTCAAAATGCTCACAAGTGCCTTAAAAATACCTTGGGAATAGGTCGCTCAAGTAATGTATTATCCTTAATCTTTTTGAAAATTCTGAGTTCAGAATATCGATAGGGGGTCAAAACTTGTAGGAAAATAGTCTCGATGGATTTTTAGGACCCGTAGATCGAAAGATAGATTTCTCAAGGAACTGCGCAAACCAGTAAAGTCCGCGATAAGTCTGCATGCAGACTTGCTTGCCTCCGCATCGCGGACCTGGCTGTGTGTTTTTGGCCAAATTTAGTTTTTAGTAAGGGCACTTTAGACTTTTTCCTAAATTGTTAGCAAATGAACCTAGACATTTTTAGGACCTAATTCAACTCTAAAAATTAACTTAAACCTCTAATTTTATTCATTCTTCTACAATTCACCTACATAAATATTTCTCTCTACAAAAGAATCTCAAGGACTCTATTGAAGACTTCAAGTAAATTCACTCAAGCTCTACATCAAAACTCTCAAGTTCTTCCAAATTATTTGGTGTTCTCACTTAAGGTATGTGGGTATTGATTCATGGATTCTTTCATCCATGAAGCCTAATAAATTTTTCAAGGTTTTCTATCAAATTAAAATATGGTATTTTATGAATCTTATGATCTCTACTCTTATTGAATGAATTATGATTCAAAGTATAATCATGAGTCTATTTTGATATAAATTAATAGTTATTGAATTAAATTGAAGAGTTTTTCCATGAATTCTTCTATTTTGATCTCTAGGGTTCATGACAAAAATTATGAGTATTTTCAATTATACTTTCTACTGATACAATCTATATGAGTTATGTATGGGATGATATAAAGTTTATGATCATGCATATTTTCAAGTCAATTATATGATTTTCAAATCAATTGATCATGTATTTATTCCTTATCTAAATTTCAAGTATAAGTTATTTTCCAAGTAGGAATTACGATTATGTATTTTAATTATGATCATGGACTCTAAGTATGTTTCGAAGGTTTATTTTCATGCAAGTTATGAAGTAAGATGACTTAGGGCCCTATGTGGTGACCTAAGGTTAAATGATATAAATTATGTAAATATGATTGTAATGATGAAAGGACAATTCTCACATTACAAGTATGTTATGAAAATGAGGTACTTCATGATTTCAAACCTATGATAATGACAATGATTTATGAAATTATGATTTCTATGCTATGTATGTATTCCGTGGGATTTGACTTAGCACCGAATGTGTACTTGAGGTGGGGGCTCAAAATACGGGGTCCTTATATAAAGTCTATTATCTCATAACTACGTGACACCGTAGGATTTCCTTTATGGCCTAGCTAGTGGATCCACATATAGCATATGCATGACCCGCTAGCGGGGTAGAGTCTACCTTGGAAAGTAGATTCCCCTTTTTCTTCATTATATGAGGAGATAATGGAATTCCATGTTATATCTCTCATGGTCTTATTGTCGGTTATGATTCCTATCCCACATATGTATGATCTCTTAGGTATGCTATGATTTTAAATTATGCTTTTTAAATGCTTTGGTCAATATGATTTTCTCATGCCTTTACTTACCTCATCTTAGCATGTGATTTGCTCGACCATTGCATTCCATGATTTACATTGCATGTCATGCACACATACTTAGTACATTCCAATATACTAATGCATACTTTTTGCCTACATTGTCTCATAATGTAGGGGTCGAGGTTGAAGATCACACTCATCTACGTGGCTAGTTAAGCTTTTCTATCCAGCGGTTGTGGTGAGTCCTCATTTATCGGGGACTAGTTATCGAGTTAGTTATTATTTTCAAAGACTTTTGCTATGTTTCATATTGAGCATGAGCTAGGGACATATCTTAGACCCGCCCATATTCATGAGTAGAGGCATCTAATTGGACAAATAATTTTGAACTTATGTTGTCATGTGTCTTTCTTAAATTTCTATTCATGATTTAGACTCTCTTATGATATTTCCACTTTTGTTTTACCTTATGAATACTTATGATATGTACAAGAGGATTTGTTGGAGCCCTTCAGAGTTTCAATCGTCGTGTTATGACTAGGCCCTAGGTCGGGTCATGACATAGGGTTTCAGATTTTCTTTCAAGTTTCCTTCTCAATTCTAAGTGATTACAATCAAGGTATATGGGGACTAATCCATGGGTCTCTTTTAGCCATGGAGTCCCAAAGTTTTTTCAAGATTTCCTTCAATTTTTAATTGGTTATTAATGCTCGTTTTGATGAATTACATCGGGCTGTTTTAATTTCATTTTAAATTATTATCAATGATTATTCTAAGCATGTTTCTACCTGAATTGCATGATTTTAAGTTGAATTATGAATGTCCATGCATAAAGCTATTTCGAAGTTATGACTATGAAGTTAAAGATAATTTTCATGAGTTGATTATGAGTTTAATGATTTTCAAGGAAAGTTTTATGATTTAAAGTTGAGATTATGATTTAATGATAAAGTTATGATGATGATGATCAATATGATCTAAAAAAGTTATTATGGTTTGATAAGTACAATTCTCTCACAATTATGTTTAAAGATGGTGATAAGGAAAATTCTAACTGAAGTTATGGATTCCTATGAATCAGTAAAGTTAATGAGCTACTCTTACTATATTTTATAAATATGGATTCATAGGTAGTTACTAACATTTACTAATATGTTTTGATCATGTTTTAATTAATTTCGTTGGGATATTGAGTAAGAACAGAGAAGACTTCCAGGTGGGATTCGGTCCGGTAATGCAGTTAGTTACCCAAGACATTCCTAATAGCAACCTAACATCCCAAACTATGTTGCCCACATAGTTTGCTTTCGTGGCCTAGGTAGTGGATCCATATATAGAATAATTGAGTACCATAATGGAGTATACCCTGACAAGGTAGCCTCCCCCTTCTCGAATAGGGTTTTATTGAATTCCATATTAATTTCGCATGGTCTTAAGATGTCGGTTAAAGGTCTTATCCCCTCAAGTTGAAGGTTAAGCTATGAGTTTTATGATGAAGTTTTATGATATGCAATGACCATGAATTTTCATATGTTTTCAAATGCTTTTAAGTTTTGCTCATGTTCATGATATTGGTCATGCATCTTATGTCATATTGTTCACGTTCTTTTTTCCTTTTTCATGCATATCTCACATACTTTGTATCTTCTATGTACTAACACATATCTTTCCTTCATTATCTCATAATGTAGGGGCGAATATTGATCATCCGATTCATGGCTAGAGTGCTTTAGTTATCAAGAAGTTGTGAGTCCTTACTCTATCGAGGACATGACTTTCATTCTCATATTTGACTTCACTTTTGCTTATATGAATCGGGTGAGCTAGGAGCTTTTCCTAAGCCCCCATCAATGACTAGTATAGAGGCATGTTTAGATAATATTTTGATGTAGTCCATTTAGACATTGATTGAGTATTTCTATCCCTTATACCTATTCCCTTTAGTTGTTACTTCTACTTATCTTTTAATGTTTCTTAACCTTATGTATGAGATCTATGATAAGATGGATTGGTTGGGATCCATCGTAATCCCGATCGCCTTTTCATGACTTGGCCCTAGTTTGGGTTATGACACATGAATATGGTCCAGTTTTGGTTGAATTAAAGAAGTCGGTTGTCAAAACAAACACTGAGACTTTCTCCCAAGGGGAATATGGGGTACTTCATTACCAAGGTCATTTGTGTGTGCCTAATGTGGATGGTCAAAGAGAATTGATATTGGATGAGGCCTATAGTTCTCGATATTCAATTTATCTGGGCTCTACCAAGATGTATCGGGATTTAAGAGAAGTTTATTAGTTGAATGGTATGAAGAAGGACATAGCAGAGTTTGTGGCTAAGTGTCCAAATTGTCAACAAGTGAAGGTTGAACATCAAAAATCAAGAGGTTTATCTCAAGACATTGGATTCCTACTTGGAAGTGGGAAGAAGTGATTATGGACTTTGTGATGGGTTTTCTTCGCACTAGAAGGCAACATGATTCTATTTGGGTTGTTATGGAATGAATGAATAAGTCGGCATATTTTCTACCAGCTAAGACTTCTTATAGTGACGAAGATTATGCTAAGTTTTATATCTGTGAATTGGTAAAGCTTTATGGTGTTCCTTTTTCTATTATATAAAATTGAGGTACTCAATTCACTTTATATTTTTGGTACGAAAGTCAAGTTAAGTACCTCTTTTTACCCCTCAAATCGATGGTCAATCCAAAAGAATGATTCAAACTTTGGAGGATATATTGAGGGCATATTTCATTGATTTTAAAGGAAGTTGTGATGAGCATTTACCATTTATTGAGTTTGCCTACAATAATAGCTATCATTCTAGCATCCAAGTGGCTCCTTTTAAAGATTTGTAAGGGAGAAGATGTAGGTCTCCGGTGGGATAGTTCAAAGTGGGTGAGATGTCATTGATTGGTCCTGATTTGGTGTTAGATGGAATGGAGAAAGTAAGGCTCATAATAGAAAGATTGAAAATAACTTAAAGTTGTCAAAAGTCATATTCAGACATGAGAAAAAGAGACCTTGAATTTTATGTGGATGATTGGGTTTATTTGAAGGTTTCTCCTATGAAGGGTGTAATGCATTTTGGTAAGAAAGGAAAATTGAGTCTAGGTATGTGGGACCCTATGAAATCTTGAATTTTATTGACAAGGTGGAATATGAGTTAGACTTGCCATTAGAGTTGGCTATGGTTCATCCGGTGTTCCATGTATCGATGTTGGGGAAGTGTGTGGGTGATCCAAATTCTATTGTGCCATTGAAAAATATGAGTGTTGAAGAAAACTTGACTTATAAGGAGGTTGTAGTGGAAATTTTAGACTAGCAAGTGAAGAGGTTAAAAAAATAGAGGTTGTGTCTATCAAGGTATTGTGGAGGAATCAACAAGTGGAAAGTGCTACATGGGAAGCAGAAGCGGATATGATAAAGTGATATCCATATATGTTTCCTTCCACTCAATCCTAAGGTATTAGGTGGTTCTTGCTCAAATCGCCTTAACTCTTACGTTTTAGTTTTCTTATGTCTTTCATATGCATTCATGTTCATGAATTTGAGGTTAAAGTCTATATTTTATGCTAGGTTTGAAAATCTCATTGTTTCACATTTTTATGCATCATTCCATTCATGTTGGGTTGCTAGTCCTCTTTCTATGTCTTTTGATACTAGTTGAATGTAATTCAAGAATGAATGTTCCTAAGGGGGAGATGTTGTAAGACCCCAAAAATTGAAAAGTCTGAACAAGGAAAAATTTAAAGAAGAAAGTGAGTTGTCCAGTATTACGAGAGGACATACGAGTCGTAGGAACTACTATGAATCATAGGAGAGATTCATAGAGTGAATGCTGAGGTTGGAAAATTGGTTAAGACAGGAAGTGAGTCTACGAGTCAATTGACGACTCATAGAGTGAGTCATAGAATGCATGTCTGGTTTTGGACAAAAAAACATCAGTATTTTTATTGTGACTCAATAGGATGAGTCATAGGAGAAGTTTAGAGACTCAGGTTTTAGGTTGTTTTTTCGAGTTGCCAGGACAAATGGATCCTGCAACCCATCACAATTTTGACAAGTCATAGAATGGACTCGTAGGGAGGGTCCTGAATTTTGGAAATTTTTCAAAGTATAGGACTGGTCTATGAGTCGTTCCTACGACCCCTAGAAATGATTACGACTCTTAAAGTCCCAATTATAGGGTCTTTCAGCCAGATTTAATGAAAGGTATTTTTGTCTTTCCCTATATTTCATTTTGAATGTGGACAGTTTTTAGGATTAGATTCTCACCTATTAACTAACACTATTACTCCTAACCCTCTCATTCTAACATTAACTCCCTAAACATAAAATCATCTCTTCCAATGTTCCTCTCAAGAGTCTTCTTCTCTAGCAAGCAATTTCTAGGGATTCCTTCAAGATCAAGCTCCAATTCTATATCATCTAGGTCTTCTAAGGTCAAGGTATGTGGGACTTGATCCATGAGTACATTTCACCCATGGAATCCCAAGTTTTACTCTCCAAAATTCCTTATGATTTTCATTCAAAAAGTCCTAATTTTATGATAATGCATTGGGTCTTCTTATTCATGGTATATTATATAATTATTGATTAAATTACGCTTCTAATTGATATTAGTTTCATGAATTATGTATGGGATGGTATAAAGAGTATGATCATGCATGTTTTCAATCCAATTCAAGATTTTCAAATAAAGTTTTTATGCATCCAAGTTTTTACCCTAATTTCAAGTATAAGCTATGATCATTAATTTCAAGTACGTTCGAATATGAATTTCATGCAAGTTATTGAAAGAGGTGAATTAGGATCCTTAAATTATGACCTAGGAACCTAATGCTATGCATAATGTAAATATGATTTGTGATGTTGAAAGGATTTTACTCACACTACAATTATGATATGGAATTGAGCTATTCTATAAATTATGAAACCTATGAACATGCTTACGAATATATGTTATGATTATTATGTTATGTATTCCATGGGATTCGACTTAGCACTGAATGAGTCTTGAGGTGGGGGCTTGACCTAAGAAGACCTTATATAAAGTCTCTAGTCTCAGAACTACGTGCCCCCATAGGATTTGCCTTTTTGGCCTAGCTAATGGATCCACATATAACATATGTTCATGACCCGCCTAGCAGGGTAGAACCTACCTTGGCAATTAGATTCCCCTTTCTTTCATTGTATGGGGAGACATTGGGATTCCATGTTATAGCTCGCATGGTTTTATTGTTGGTTATGGTTTTATCCTACATATGTATACTCTCTCTATGTACTCTTTGTGATCTTACTTATGCCTTTCAAATGCTTTGATCAAATTATGGTTTTCCCAACACTTTACTTATCGTTTTATAGCATGTATATTATGAATCATTGTATCTCATGTTTTGTGTTGGATAGCATGCCCGCATACTTTGTACATTCAAATGTACTAACGCATACTTTAGCCTACATTGTATCTAAATGTAGGGGTTGACGATTACAGTCATTATCCATGTGGATGGATTGACTGTCTTACTTCTACGACCGCCTTCCTTCGGCTCGTGGAAGACTGCACCAGACCAAATTTTCTTCAACTTTTCTTAACTAAGTAGAACTTTACATTAGTAATCCTTGTCTAGTGTGTTACATTTATAATCGGTAAGTTAATTTCACCTAGGTTCTTGATCTGACAAATAAGTGATTATCACCATGCAACTTGGTCTGTCTACGGGTGTATGCTTTATTAACCCACACCAGTGACCCTAAATTATCTTTTTCTTGATCGGTTCAAGCTATTAGATGAGGGTTGATAGCCTCAAATCTTATTGTATTATCACCTTTCCCATACGTTACCTCCTTTTTCTTGAAAGTAAGTATAAGGAAAGTTCTACCGCGTGCACTCGTTAAAAAGCAATCAAAGCAAAGGAAAAAATAATACATGCATGCATACTGTTCAAGAATTGCATTGTATTAGGTCTACGTTGTTAATTTTTTATGGTTTCCACATCCCTAGTTTTGGAATTAGCTACTCATAATTAGTTGATAATAATTCATATAAATTTGGTTAAAATAAATGATGCACTTACAATAATGAGTATGAAAATCTAAAAGCTTCAATTGAATCGAAAAGTAAACTTCAATAGTAAAAAACCAAGAATTCAACAATTAAATTCAAAAGTAGTTTATGCTTAAATCTCAAACCCAAAAACATGCATCACAAAATAAAAAACCCCAAAAAATATTTATAGAAAACTAATGCTAAATAAAATGAATTTTGGAAAAATAGGAAAATTAGGTTGGTTAAGGTCCTACCACTCGTGCCTACGAATCGTAGGACAGTTGACGAGTCGTAGACCCAGTTTTCATCATAGTCTACAGTTCAGGATCATATCATTTTCTATTTATATATTTCTATGGCTCGTAGCTTCAACAGTAGAACATATCCTATACTTCATTTCTCTAGTTATCCTCTACGGTTTATTCATATGATTCATAGAAACTCTTACAGCTTATAGACAACTCTCTTTGTTCTACACTTTCCTTGAAATATCAAATCTACTTCTACGACTACCACCTACGACTTATAGAAGTTCCTACAGCTCATAATTTGGTCTCGTAGAAGCAAAATTTCAACCTACAAGTCACTGTGTTTCCAACTTTTATCATCACTGCCTATTATCCTTCAAAACAAAGATAAACCACATCATATATACTAACAAATGCTACAAGACATGCAAATTCTTAAGTTTAAAGCATTACAATTAGAGTAAAGCCAAGGTGCATCAGTACCCTCAGCATACAACGGTTACTTGTCCTCAAGCGACGCTACTATGAAAAAACAATACTAAGAAAAATAAGATCAAGAATTTATGGCAATCATGTGATTTGTCAACTCACAACACCTTCCAACTTTTCATTTAAATATCAGTGCAATCATTATCTCAAATCAAGCTATCTCACGTGGATCAATTTATGACATCACTATACCAATGGACATATTTAGATACAAAGACAACAATCACCAATATCATGACCTTTCAACAATGTTACTTGTGCCCTCACTGAAAAGAATGTCCCATTTTCACACAGATATCAAAAATATTTTTGTAAGAATGGGGACTTGGTATACACTCACTCTCATAAAATATTTTCAAACTTTTTTGCGCTATACCATAGGCTTGCCATTATTTTTAATACTTAGACTCTCAAATAGTGGAATTAGAATTTGTCATGACCCAAGCTAGGCCCTAGGTATGACAAGACGATTAGAATCCTGAAGGATTCCAACCAAGACTCTTAGCATACATAGCATGAAAATCTCAAGCATGAAATAGAAGATTACTTAAAATGCAGAAAATTCTCAATATAATGAATCTCAAAAATAAGAGAAATCAAAAAGCAAACTCTCAGTAGATCACCAACTAGCCACGTGGGGAGGATGAAAGTTAGATACTATATTATGAGAGAATGTAGGCAAAAGTATGCGTTACTACATAGAATGTACTAAGTATGTGAGAAGCATGCATGAACAATGACAATAGGACATAAACAATATGAGCATGGGAAGCATGACCAATAACTTGAAAACATTAGTAAAACCTTTAAAAATATTTAAACATCATAATCATGTGGTCAATACATCATAATATTATCATGGGAACTTGTAACATAGTATATACATCAGTGGGATATTAAAAGTCATTTTGAGATCCATAAATCTTTGTGAGAGATACCGTTAACCAACATAAACCATGTGAGCTATAACATAGAGTCTGGTGTTTGTATCACACACCAAAAAGAGAGGATCCATACTTGCCAAGTTAAGATCCATGATGCCTAAGTGGATCTACTAAGATATTAAGGAATAATGCCTCAACTAATGGGTGACACTTTCTAAGGAATCAATCCTCTGCTAACAGTCTCATGCCTCTATTCACAGGTGAGCCTCTTATCCCAAGGTCCACTCGGTGCTAGGTCATCTCTCAACGGAATATCATACATATCAAATATCATATGCTTTGAAGATTGTAAGAATCTAGTAATACCAAGTTCATCATAAATACTTGAAAATCATAAGAAAAACTCCTTCAACATATCATCACATCATAACCTATTCATAAATATACTTATCTAAAGCATCAAAATCATGATAAGCTTATTCATAGAAAAATTATGGAAAACCTTCATGATAGCATATACTTTAACCTTCATGTAACCTTTGTCTTCATTGAAAACCCATAATTCATACTTCATCAATAAAAATCATAGTTTATAAGCTCATGATGCATTCATGATCTTGAACCATAAATTGGAAATGATAAGGTAGTCATACATACGCGGGTCATCATAAAATATCTTTAAAACATGCAATTGAATTGAAATGATGTATGAAGAGTACATTAACATTTAATAATAACATAATTGAGTTGACTCATATTTTAATTTGATCAAAAAACTAGAATTTAGAAGAAATTCATGGAACAAGAGAATTTAGAAAACCTTGGGACTCCATGGATGAATTCTCACATATCTTAATGAATTCTAGCCTTAAAATTGAAAAGAAATCTTGAGTTCTTGAAACCCTAGCTTGATTTGGAAAGAAGACCAAGGAAAAACCTTTGATAGAAGACTTCTCTTGATTCTTGAATTTTTTGACTTGAAAGCTTTGGGGTTGTTGATGGAAAAGAGAAACCCTAGGTTTGTTTTGAGAGAATTTCTTACGACTAGGATGTTTAGATTGATGATTATGAGATGAAATCTAGTTATTGAATGATATAATCCTTTAAAAACACTCAAAACAACTTAGAATATGATTAAAAAGCTTTGGAAAGAACAAAAATAATCTTGTGACGCATGTAGGAAGTTGCTGAAAAATTGTGCAGAAAACCTTTCACGGAAGTCTCCACGGCCCGTGAAAGTCATCAACGACTGCGAAGGGGGTTGTGAACATTGGATTGCCTGACAGGGCTTCACTAAAATGGGCATAAATTTTTACTATGAATTACAAATGAGGAAATTCAGTGGAGATAGAAAGAGATCTCAAAGAACTTTAATTTCATAAGTCACGAACCATCTAATTCTTTATATTCTAGGAAACTCAATCTGTAAGGAAGCTTTCGACTCAACTTTATGCTAGATGATTTTTGTGACCTTAATACATATTCACAATTAAGAATCACCCGGTACGACCCTATATGTATATGAAAAATGGTTCAGGTTTTAACTTAGAATTTTTTGGGGTGTTACAAAATCACTGTAAGACTTTCTTGGATTATAACATAGGCTTGGGGACGTGTGTAGTTGATCTTGGGTAAATTTATATGCCAAATAGCACCATAAAATTCATAATTCATTAGTCAAGTGAGAGCAAATTCCTAGAATTTAGTTCATATTAGTGCATTTATTATATTGTTGTAACCAACAAATGTGATTATACACTTTCAGGGCTGATTGGAAAAAAATGAATATTCAAAACATGATCGAATAAAAAGTGGAGCTCAAAGGAGAAGTTAGGAAAACAATGTGAAGAAAATACACTATAAGGAAGTGTGTCCATGTCGCGCACTTGGCTTCTTAGATTTAATTCCAAAACATGGAACTTATTCATCGAAATAGTGTGGTGCATGCCAGGTCTGCGATGTGGACCTAGTTCTGGATAGCATAAATTCTTGCCGACACAAAAAATAAAAAATTACACTGAACAGAACCAAGTCTGCATTGCGGATTTCAGTGCGCCTACTTTAATTCCGCATTTTTGGTGCTATAAATAACACCTTTACATATTTTATTAAAAAGTAGATCAAATTGTCAGGTGAAGAGTTGGAGAAGACGAAGAAAGATCTACTTTTGGTGATATTTTCTTCTTTTCTTTCATTTGAATTCAAGTTTTGATGTTATTAATGATTGATGTAAACATGTTACACACTATGAGTGTCTTCCCTTGTTCTTGGGTTGTAGCCACAAGATGAAAGTTTAAATCTTGCTTGCTTTGGTTGAAAATGGATTTTTAATATGTGATTACTTTTATATTCTTATTTTTATTATTTTAATACTTGATCACTATTAGAACAAATTTATTTTCCACCTGGAACACGAAAGACGAAAAGGGAATAGAACACTAGAATATAAGAAGCATGTTTATCCTAGAATTGCCTAGAATAATTCGTATATAGAATGAAAGTGACACATATATATACACCATGTTTGGTTACTAGACAGGATGACAATATTGATGCATTTTTGTTGGTTCATGCTTATCCCCGCTCAATGATGTAGTTAAACTGTCAATAACAGTAGACAATTAGAGGTCGGAAGATCATAACTGTAAAATCAACACTGTAAATCAGTAATCAAAAAACCCATTGGATACCAATATAAAGGATTTTTGACTGGAAATCTTTGAGTGCTACAACCCAAAGACTCTTCTTTAAATTGATAAAATTTCTCTAATATTGTTAAATCAGTTTCGCATATCATTTTTGGTAAAATTAATTTGTAGATATAAATAAACTCAACTCTTTGAAAACACACATGAATAATTTGATTCATTGAAAAGATAACTAACTCCTAATTGGATTTCCCTATGATTTTGATATCCGGCTCTTAAAAAGAGTCAATATATTATTTTTGAGACCACGTACACTTACGTGTGCTTTTTGACGCAACAATAGTATATTTGGATTATAGTAAATTTTTTATCCTCTTAGACACTACAGTAATTTAGTTCAACGTTCACAACCCATAACTTATTTCTCCCCTACTCTCTTCTTTTATTTATGCTCGAATGTAAATTTCGCTATTCTTTTCTCAATGATTTCTTATGGTTCAAAATTGCATCATTTTTGCTCATTTACACTATTCTTTTATCATGGCCACACCTTTTTTATCTCCTTTTTTCTCTCATTATATATTTCTTTTCATACCCCTTTCTTTTCTCACTTTCTTCTATAGTAGCCACCCTCAACTCAGGATTTTAGCCTGAGTTAAAGTGTACATTGTCCTAGGAGGTACCAAGGCCAAAACAGAGATTTACAATCAATGATGGGGAAGGTGAATTGTGTTAATTTAAATAAAATATCCTTTTTAGGCTCAAATATTTGGTTCAAGGGGTACAATATTATTTGATTGGTTATTGTTTAGGCTAAGTGGGCTATTTTCAACAACGATCTATGATATTTTACTAATTAATAGTTCAATTATCATAGTATGACTAACGAGGTAAGTTCTAGATTGATACTAATAATATGAATAAATAAATACCTCACACACATGGCATCAAGTTTCATTATCAACTATCAAATTTTTTGGTTAATGTTTCAGCTTAAGTCATGTAGATCCTATCAGTTTATGCCATATCATACAAAAATCCCACATAGTCAACACATCAAAGAAATAAATACAATACTTAGTAAATTTTTTGGAAGGGTCTATTCTACCATTTTAAACATTATAACCATCATGCCATACATTTCTATTCTTATTTTATATTTACATCCTAAATATACCGGTTGATATAAACAAAAGGTCCTCGAGGAAAGAACACATGAAAGAGACTTCAAAGACTCAATCGAGTGCCTAGGCTACTCAGACTTTGCGTAGATAATCAAAATGATGATAACCACCCCCACCCCCTCTCAAAAAGTTATGCATTATCCCTAATTCACTATATCAAAAGTAAATATAACGGTCAAGATAAACTTGTGGTGCCTATGCACTGAAATATTATATATAGGATGTTGGGTCCATCGGTGTGGAACTCGATATGTCGGCATGAATATCCAATTCAACAAATAGGACACCACCAGTAGTATGCCTCGAACTCGAAGCTCCAAGCAACCATTGTATCTCTCTATCTCATCATGACTAAAAGTTTATTGTGCCTCCTTAAGGTGCCTCTTTTCCTTTTTCACAGCTCGTGCCTCAGCTTAAAAATCAGAGTTGGTCTCCTCATGTGGGAACTTGTCAGACGCCCATTGAAGATTGTCTTCCGCAAAGAAATCAATTGTGCAACAAGGGAGGATAGACAAACATGGGAGAAATGGTGCCGGTTTGTAGCCAAAGCAGTGACCTCACACCAAAGCCACTTTTTCTTTGTTATATGTTATTCAAAACTGAGCTTGGTGTGGTCTTAAAGTGCTCAGTCACCCTTAGCTTAAAGGCATCTATCCATCTATGTATGTGTTAGTCTCTCTCATCGAGTGTAGCCCTCAACTTCGTAATATCCTACTCCTCAAACTCTTTTATCACTTTCTGGAACCAAGGCTTAAGTAGTTGGACTAGTGAGGCCAACTGGTCTCAGCATGAGTCTTCCTATACACCAAGCTATGGATATACTTGGCCAAAATAGTGACTAGGCTGGTTGAATATGGGCGTGGGGTACTAGTGGAAACACTAGTAGTAGGAGGGACAATAGTGGTGTCAACTACACTCGACTCACTAGTAATGTAATCCTCCTCAGGTGCAACTCTGTTGGCACTCAACTCTATGGCATGCCCATCAAACATCTTGGGAAGTCAAACTCAAGTTATGGAGCTCATCATTGGGAAAATAGATTTGTATTATATTTTATCAACCCAATATCTCGCGATATAGTCACCTCTATCAATGTATCCACCTCGTTTATCGTTGGCTCCATAGACTCTTTACATAAAGTGAAGATTAAGAATAGGAACGAAATGGTGGTGGACCTTTGGATGAACCTCCTTTTGCTTCAGAGTATTAGGCGCAACTCTTCTAGTCAAAGAAGAGTCCAAATGCAAACCTATGCACTCCTATCCTATTGTTGCTTCTATCACGTCATTATCATTAGTCCAACGTGAAACTAAAAAAGAGAGAGCTGAGATATGGGAACACAATAAAAAAAATTCCCTCTCCTTATAGGTTGATCTAAATTACATACACCCTCTCACTTCATTCGAGCTTCCTTTTTAGCAGGGTCAGGAATGAAGAATCTCTTTATGATAAACATATCCATTTTTCAAGTTCAATTTTATTGCCAACCCATCTCGTTATTTCAATCGGATGCATGCGTGAAGCATCTATCTCTCTTAGGACCTCACCTTCATGAACTTCTGATGGAGGAAAGACTGATATCATGGTTAGAAATCAAATTTGGAATCTCTGACAAAAGTGGATTGATGTTCACTGTAGCACTATCTGACCTTGAAGGTTAAGTTAGTGTACCATGAACTCCATCCCTCACTTTTTGAAGCCATATAAGGATTTCTTCAATCATCAAACATGGGGGAAGTTTGCCACACCAACCTACTGGCAGGTCCATTTTATTAGTAATGTACGTTGTAATTATGACTTCTGTTCTATAGAAGCATCTTAAATTTCTTCCAATTTTGATTACTGCACAAAACATATACATAGTTGTTGTAATACTTAACAAACTCGGATACCTTTTTTATTCCTACCCTTTTCTTATTTTTATTTCACTCATCAGGCTGACCTCATTGAATGGTTTCACATGTGACAGGAATATCTATTTTGATACAAGGATCTGGCAATAGAATATAAGTGGAGTTTGAGGCTATACTGAGATTCTCCTATTCTCAAATCTCTACTAGCGAGCCTGAAGCATGACTTCAAGAGCTCGAAGCACCAAAAAGGCAGGTTGGGAAGGTGCTAATACGATTGTTCTCAAAGCAAAGGCCCATACAATTACCCTTTCCAACTAAAAATAATAAATAATAAGAAATATGCCCTTTGATCACTACAAGTATAGAGCCACATAAATGAAAAGAAGACAAGCTATCTAATAAATTTGCTAAAAATGCCAATGTCGCATCACCACCTTTCTAAACACCAGACCTCTTGACTCAAAGTCTTGAGTCACATAAATCAACCCCAAAGCTAAAGGAGTCCTTTTAGGATGAGGTTGATGATTTTATAACCCTTGATCAGAGCATGGTCTGGGATCGAGAATTTTCTCTCTAATATCAAAATAATGAGTAGAAGGGCTCATCCTAGAAGTTTTTCCTAAAGGTGAAAGGGGAAGGGGTATTGGTACTTATGTAGGGTCGGGTTATGTAAGGGGAACAACTTTCCTTTTTTCAATCACCTCCTACCTTAAGGTAGGCCCACTACTTATTGAAAGGTTTTTACCTAAAACTCCACTCTAATACCCCCTAAAGCAAAGTAGGCATGCACACGGGTAGAGGAGGTCAGCAAGATCTTAACTCTGAGGAAAGAAAAAAAGCTTGACTGACCCTCTCATGGATTTTAGAAATGATGATTTTGACAAAGTCAACCTTATTTCCAATAATTAAACAAGCTATCATCACCTTTCTATCCAAATTCAAATGGCTATCGACCATAGTTGGGCAAAGATGGTGTCTGATGATGGCCCATGAAATTTATCACAAAATTAAGTGAGACATTTTTGATCAGGGTAGGAAATGATACCCAATCTGTGGAGATACCTTACTTGGTAATGTGGCCGGTGATCCACCTCACAACTCTCCTCATTGTGCCGGGTCCTTTATTATATTCCGATCCCAAACTATTTTCATCCTATGATTGAACTCATCATTCGGGATGATCTGCTGAAAATTTGGGCCTTAGAGGACCCATCAAACCATCTCCTGAAAAAAAATCAAACGAGACTTCCCACACTAGTATGCATAAGAGGGGAGGCTGATCCAACTCTTTTGCTTTGGCTAGTGCCTGCTAGCTTATCATGGCCGCATATAAGGCGTAAAATGCTCAGACTATCAATTGACTGTATTTGTAGAAATGCATCAAGGTCAGATGTCAAGATGCATAGCTCCTCAATAATAGCCCAGTTGGAGTTATATCTGTCATTCAACTCTTGTCTAAGATGGTAGATATCAAACATGCCCTCAATACACCATCTATTGGGTTGATTGGATATTTGAGTGGGTATTGATAGGCATTCCGGTGTTCCTCCATCATATTCAAACTTGGAGCTGGATTGGGATCTAGACATTTCTCCACATTTTTGTTTCGATGATTGTTCCCCCTCTTCAGACTGAGGGATGTATGTGATGTGGAAAAACTATATTGACAGGATTTGAAACCATTTTGAGTTGCTTGCTTTGGTTCTGTATCGTCTGGTGCTCCATAGGTAAGTCGTGTCTGACTTGGTACTCCTTATCTGACCCACTGGCCTCATTATCAATCGGCTCATATTGTAGTTGAGCCTTTAGTTTCTGTGTTGTGGTATTTTTAGATAGGGTGGCTGATGTTTCTCCATGTTTTGGATTTAATTTTGGTGGCATGGTACTTGTGGAATGAATATTAGTAACCAACAACTAGGAAAGAAATCAAAGAAATAAAGAAAAGTACAAAAGAGTTCAAAGTGAGGCAAGTGTTTTTTGGTCTTACAAGAGGGTGTCTATGGATCGTAGAAGGATCTACAAGCCGTAGAACCCTTTCGTAGAAAATAGGCCACAATTTTAGAGTTAATGGAAGTGGAATTACGGATCGACCTTATGGTCCGTAGGAATTCCTTCGAACCATAGTTACTTTCATAATTCTTACTTGGGGCAACTAGTTTATGTACTTGAATTGTATGAGACCTTTCTACGAGCCATAGAAAAGTCTACGACCCATAGAAGGTACTCGTAAAAATTCATGTTCCTGAACCTGAGCTACTGGTTTGGGATTGTCATTTGTACGAGCCCAACATACGGACCATAGAAGAGTCTACGACCCATAGGAGTACTCATAATGTTTGGTGATATTGAACTTCAATAACTAGACTTTAGGGAAGGTCTATGAAGGGTAATTACGGGTCGTAGTGTAACCTACGACCCATAGAAAACCTCTGTAGGCATGTAACTCATGTCAGTTCCCAAAATTCAACATACCAACCTTTCAATTTTGTCAGTTTCAATCATTCCCAACTGTATATTTACATTACTTCACCCAAACACACTAATTTTATTGCCTAGGGTTTAATTTTTGACCGAGATTCCCAATTTGTGATTTAAGATGAATCCTCAGTCAATAGGCCATCCCTTGTCGAACAAAAATGGTACTTCATGATTTGATTTCCTACATTAATGTGTGAGGAAGGGTTTTCTGAGTATTTGATGAAATCAAACTCGACCCTTTTTTAATTTTAGTTCTTTATTGAACCTTGGCTTCTAGGAATTTGTATCTGTGATTTGGGAACAATACGGAAAAATAGAGGATTAGATTATGGAGCTTTAGAATATGGTGGGGATGGTGATTATGGAGGAATGGTGAATGAAGAGGTGGAGATTTTGTGGAATAATTTGATGACAATAGAGATTTTGGGAGGTTTTGGTCGTTTGGGTATAACGAAAAGCGGGGAAATAAAATTAAAACGTTTGGAATATATATTCTCTCAATCACGGGTTGGGTTAGTGATAAGTTCATTCCTCAGCTTTATGGTGTCACTCTATGGATCGTAGTATATTTTATAATCCGTAGATGGGTGTCATAGTTTGACTAAACACTTAGCAAATATAGAAAACATACCTGGAATCTACAAGACCAATCTACAAATCATGGAATTTTTTACAATCCGTAGAGTGTATTCGTAGACTTAAATCTTTTGTAAGGATGAACTATGGCTTCTAAAAATGATGTCTACGAGCCATAGGATAACCTACAATCCGTAGAGGCCGTCCGTAGGGCATGATGTACTTGAATTTTCCAGCATTCACTTTTGGTCCTTGAGCACATAACCATATTTAAGGCTACTTTTTTCTTTTTCTTTACTCTATTTTGACATTGACCCTAAATTAACCTATTCTTATCTAAAAAGTAAGACAAATGTAAAAAAATACAAAGAAATAAAAATTTAAAACTGGGGGTTGCCTGCCAAGCAGTTCCTAATTTAACATCACGACACGACGCATGCTCCTAAATTACTAAAACTTTACCCAGAGCCCACACTTCTATAACTTTGATCTCTTCCTCAGTGCCCATATACACTTTGATTCTTTGCCCATTCACTTTGAACGTTATTCCATCTTCACTATGTTCTAACAATGCATCTACATGACCATGTTCTAACAATGCATCTACTAACTATGACGAGGACTTAGGATAAGCCTTAGCTCACCTAAATATAAGAAACTAAAAGACATGAAAGAAAGAAAAAACTCATAAGGGTTGTGTCTTTGAAGCATGAGGACTCACCAACAATGTATTCAAGAGAAATTTGGAACCATCCACGTGTGGGAGGATAAGAGTTGGACCCTATATTATGATACAATGTTGACAAAAGAATGAAGTAGTACATGGAATGCATTAAGTATGTGAGAATCATACATAAGGTAAACATGATACTAGAATGAGCATAAAACATGGGATGAAAGACCAAGACTCCTTTAAAACATGAAAGTAAATCATAAGATATGAAATAAATCCATTGCATCATTTCAAAGACATAAGAGAGCTTGTAAGAAACATAGTTCGTTTTGTGGGATATTAACCTTAAACAATATTTAAGAACATGTGAGCTATAATATGGAATCCGATGTACATCCCACACTGAGAGGAGAGAGGCTACTTGACAAAGTAGACTCTACATCATAATCATCATCATGTGCTATATGTGGATTCACTAGCTAGGGAAATTAAGACAAACCTATGGGGGCACGTAGTTTGAGACTAGAGATTACTACTAGAGACTTCCTTACCAAGTCTCCATCACAAAGTCCTCTCGATGCTAAGTTAATCCCAACAAAATGGGTAAAATCATTAACATTAGGAAAGACAAACATGCACCAGTCCATATTCATAAAATATAGTAAGAGTAGCTCCTTAAATCATGATTTCATAACTTTGTTCATATAGACCCTTACCTTTATAAGCATCTAAATCATGATTTCATTCATATTGTGAGAAACCCTTTCACAATTTATTCATTCATACTTGAAACATAATTCATATCTTTCATAAATTATTCGTAAAACCTTCAAAAGTTGATGATCAAAATTCATGGTTCATAATGCAAATCATTGACATAATGCATGGGTCCATGTAAAATAAATTTAAAATCATATAGTAATGTGAATTCATGCATAATCGAGTGAAACAATATCAATTGAATCAATATAGAAAAGTTCCATGAAGAATTGACATAAAATCCTTTTGAATTGGGTGAAATTGAATTGGAAAAATTAAGTTCTTTTGGGACCCAATGGATGAATGGAATCAATTGGTGAATTCCCACATACCTTAGTTATCAAAGCCCCAAAAATCAATTAATATTGAAGGTTGAAATGTTGAATACCCTTGAAACCCTAAATCTTTTTTTGGGAAGAAGACTTGAGAGAAAACCTTGAATCGTTAGGTGATTTTGAGAGAATGATAGGGAATGGGGTGTGTTTGAAGAGTTTGGGTAGATATAGGTCATCCAATATAGTCCAAAATGACGTATCTTAGGTGTAGAAAGAATGGAAATACCTAAAATACCCCTCATTAAAAATTGTCAGAGGAACCAATGCCTAAGACCTATGAGTCGTAGGTCTTTATACGAGTAGAAAAGTGGGTTCCTAGAAACCCAAGTAAAAAATCAACCCATTTCCTATGGGTCGTAGAAACACTTCCCTTCATAAAAATTAGGTACCCAAAATAGTATCTATTGGATTTGTCCATTGATCCTACAATTTGAGTCTACTGGTCATAGAAGTGTTTACGGATCGTAGACCATCCTCGTCAAAGGGTTCCATACTTATCCAAATTTCTCAACCTTCAGGGCGTGCCGATGACCCATTTCTACAGATTGTATGACCTTATACGTCCCTTAGTTCAACTCGTCCTGCAAACTTTCCAAAATCCCAAAAATACAAGTATCTGAACTCCTTCTACGCGTCCTTTCTATGGTGTGTATGAACTCCTCATAGAGTGAGTTAATACTTGATCAAATTTCAAACCATCAGTTCCCTTCATACGAGACCTTCCTACAGTCTATAGGACTTTCAACGATCCATAGGTTGGCTCATAGGAACTGGCACCAACAATTTTTCTTCAATATTTTATTTCCGTTTCAACTTCCGACTTCCAAGGTCTTACAATATCTCTCCCTTGGAACATTCATCCTCGAATGGGACTCAAGCTAGCATGAATAGAGTAGGGAAAGAGATATAACAAACCAACATGAATGCAATAACACATAGAAATACTTAAACCAAGGAGTAATCAACCCCAAGCTAAATCATGACTTTAAAACTCATTTCATGAACATGCATGCATGCATACGAAAATATGAGAATCATTAAAACACATGAATTTGAAGAAGCAAACATGAGGAAACTAAGTAGCTCAAGTTTAAATAGAGGGAAAGAGATGAGGATAATCAGACATCATATCGGCTTCGGCCTTCTATATAGCACCCTCAACTAGTTGGTTCCTCCAAAGAACCTTCACAGATGGAACTTTTCTGTTTCTCAACTTCAAGACTTAAAAATCTAAAATCTCAACCAGAACTTCTTCTTAATACAACTCATAAGGTACTTTTCCAAAGAACCTCAAAATTTGATATGGGCCTACATAACAGGGACTAGGCTTCTCTTTATTGCCTAAACACATCATAACCCTTCATAGGTGAGATTTCCAAGTAAACCCAATTATCAACCTCAAATTCAATACCTTTTCTCCTTACATCTGGATAAGACTTTTATGGGCTTTAGACAGACTTCAACCTTTCTCTAATGAGTCAAACCTTATCCATAAATTCACAAACCAACTCGAGCCCTATCAAAGTGATATCACATACCTTGAACCTTCCAATAGGAGACCTAAAACTCCTACCATACAAGGCCTCAAATGGAGTTATTTGGATACTCAAATGGTAACTGTTGTTATCAGCAAACTCAATCAATGGAAAATGGTCATCCCAATTTCCTTTAAAGTTAATTACACAACCCTCAACATATCCTTCAAAGTATGAATAATCCTTTTGGCTTGACTATCGGCCTGAGGGTGAAAAGTTGTATTAAGCTTAACTTGAGTACCAACACCCTTGTGAAATGACCTCCAAACTGAGATGTAAACTTTTTACCTCACCAAAAACTAAGGATATCAAGCCAGGAATTAGAAAATCCAACATGATCTATGAGGATAGCTCACCTTGGAATCAGGTATACTGGAGACTGGCTAGAGTTGAGGGCGAGTCAAAGTCGATGGCACACTCGCTACACTCCATAAAAGAAAACAAAGAAAAATACAAGTAGGGTCAGTACTGGGCAACATATACTGAGTAGGTATCATCAGCCGACACTAAATAGAATCTAATATGCATAAAGTAATAGTAGAAAATCAACAATAACACTTAACAGGTGGTAAACAACAAGATCAAGATTAAGTAACTACACAATGAAACAAGTACATAATCAATCAACAATTTCAACAGCACACATGAGGACTCAGGTCTTCATACAACACTCTTTTTGAGAAATAGGTTATTTGAGATTGAGTACATTAAGTCATTTTAATATGTTTTCCTTAAATATTATTGTTTTGGAATGTGACACCCGATCCAATAATATTGTACTGTCTCATAACACCCGATCCAATAATACTATACTGTCTCGTGATACCCGATCCAAATATATCATGTCGGCTCATGGCATCCGATCCAAATATATTGTGCTGGATTGTGGCACCCAATCTAAATATCTTATGTCGGCTCATGGCACCCAAAACCATAATATAATTAATTCATCATTCTTTATTCATCACTTTCCACTTCATTAACAATATTTCATCAAGTCTTCTTTATTCAAGTCATCACTTTTGATAGAGCGAATTCAAGATTATCAATTTCACTATCTTGGAATTATAGGCCAATCACCACAACATATCAATAATGCAACCACAACAATTAAATTCATATTAAACTTTACACATTACTGAATGACTATTAATCACTATTAATAGTCTATCTATGATATAGAATAAACTATACAAGTAAGTTAATTCACCAGTGCTTTTTCTTTCTTCAATGCCTCAAAATATTTTCAATCTATTAAATTTATAATATTCATAAGTAAATGGGTTTGTAGACACTCATATTATTATATGTCTAGCCTAGACACAAAAACTCTCCCAACTCTATAATCAATTTTCTAAATCTCAAGCATGGGGTTAAGCCTCAATTCCTTTAGATAACATAAATCTCATAATATTCATATAATACAATATACCTACTATTTAATTATCTATCTCAATATATCAAAATTTAAATTATAATGTGATAACCATAAGAACAATTTCAACCTGAAGCCAGATTATAGCACCAGTAACCTCAACCACGAAAGAGAAAAGAAAAGGAAGGAAAACTATATCCCAGAACCCAATCCTAATAAAATGTAGTAATCATTGTTCTGGCAATGATTAGCCTATCATTACTTTTATACTGTCCCTCAATATTTGGCCTTAATTTCCCAATCGATTTGCACATTGGCAGCAATTAATACACTTATAAAAATTAAAGCTTCCCACCCAATGATTGATTATATAACCTAGACGTAATACTTATAAACTAAAATTGAGATTTGGTTATATCTCCACTATTACCTGAAGAAATTATGTCATCCTTTTGGTTTGCACTGCACCATAAAGTCCTCTCGCCAGGAGGTTATTTTTTATTCCTTGAAAATTATGGTTTATAAATATTAATGTAACGACCCTCTTGGCCATTTTTTCTGTTTTCTAATTTTTTGAGTGTTTAGAGCTTTCCTGTAGTGACCCCAAGTCATTTATGACTTGTTAGCATTGACAATTGGGTCGCCTAGACGTTTGTTTGGGTTTTATGTATATTTCCTTATTTTGGAGCTCTTAGAGTTTGAACTATTGACTTCGGTCAAAAATCCAGGAATACAATCTCAAAATATACTTTTGATGATTCTATCATCTCTAGAATGGCCAAATTAGGCTAGTAGCAGGGTTGGCGCGAGAATTGAGCCATTTGGTGCGAGTTTGAAGCCTTTTGACTTTAGCCTTTGAAATTTGGCCTAAGGTTGACTTTGATCAACATTCTTGGAAAATAAGCTCGTATCAAAATTTTGTTAGCACAGTTAGCTCTAGAATGTCGATTTTGGTCTAAAACGACCTTTTATGTGATTTGTGAGACTTTCGGTCTCATTTCGAGCCTTTTTATAGATTTTGGCTTAAAATGGTGATCGGACGTGGGACCCACTTTTTTTCGAGATAAGCTCTGATGAAAAATCTGAGTGAGCCGTTGAATCTGGAATGTCAAATTTGGTGAGGTAGCATAACTGGTTTATTTTTATCAGGTTCTGAATGAATTTTGAGGGTCTGTTCGGACACTTTAAAATATAGCAATAGCTGAAATCTGGTGAAGCCCTTTTAGGACCATAATTTGGACTTTTAATGACCAGATTTTGACTTTTTGCAACCATACCCACTTTTATTTAAAGCCAAAAACCAACATTCAACCTTCATTTTCAAAACACGATTTCTTGAGCTTTCCAAGTTCAAACTGAATGATTCAAAAGGCTATCTTGCATGGTGTTTTAGGAGAACACAATGGTGTGATCAGAAAGTGCTAGGGAAACTTTGTTTGAGGCGTTTTATTAGTTTTAGCTGCTGCCCTACTCTTGACTCTTTTCTTCAATGGAGGTTTTGATTTCTTGAGCTATAGAGCTCCGATTGAGTAGATTCAAAGTGCTGAGTGTTCCAGTGGATTGTGGAATTCACTGTGCAGTGTTTGTAGAAGCATGAATATCGATGCTTTGAGGTAATTTCCACCCCAAAGGGGCTACCCAAGCTTTAAATTTAGCTTTAATGGTGAAATAATTGCATCGGTAGAATTCTTCATGTTTGAGCATCAAATTGTACTATATTTTGGAAAACAAGTTCAGTAAGCTCAAATGAACCTTTTCACGGAGTCAATTTTAGGATTTTTGATGCAGGCCCCATAATTTAGTTTTAGACCCAATTTTGGGTTCATCTCCAAAAAATATAAATTTGATATTAAAACATTGTATTGACATCGTGATCAATATTTTGTTAGTGTGGAGGCAATTGGAGGTGATTCAAAGGTGGAGATCATCAATTTGGTGGATTTGGAGCAGGCCTGATTGACTTCAAGGTAGGTTACGGTCTTCCACCTTGACTGAACTTTAGTAGATACTGCTTAGTATATATTTCATGTGATTTAGGTTGCTATTTTCTGAGATTAGCGTTCTCCCCAGCCTATTCCATTTTGTTGTTTCCCAGATGAGCTTTAGGCTAGAATAGTCTTATAAAATCCTTAGATTTGGGATATGGGCCTTGGTTGTGGTGTTGACATAGCATTATTATCTTGTTTAGGATCGTTATTAATGGCCTTAGGGTAGGTTTGACCCTTATGTTCTTTAGCAAGTGTTTTAGTTCCCTTATAGCTAGGCGTAGCTTACAGTAGGGCTTGTTATGGATATCATACCTTAGAGCTTATGCCGAAGACCTTTATGGCTCGTCATAACATAGGTTTGGCTTAGTTTTGCTCGTTAGGAGCTGAGATGGCATATTTTGGGGTAAAGCATCAATCCTAGAGATATTTCTCCCCCTATCTGATTCTGAGCTATGTCTTGATTATTTTGCTTTTGTTTAGTGATAGGCTTATGAAGCCTGATTATGTATTATTCATTATTGGGCCTAGGTCATATTTGAGGAGCTATTGGACCCCAAGTTAGTTCTTTTGTCTTGTTAATATGGTATGACTTGATGTACTATTCAGAATGTGTGTACCTTGTTTGAATACTGGTGATGGCATGCTTGCATTGATTGAGCATATTCATTCATTTTGTGGTACAATCTCGGATTCTTTATGGGTTTTCACTACCATTTTGAGAGGACAATCTAACACTTACTACTTTTAAATAGGTTATTAACGGGAGTCATACCATGTAGACTACTTTAATAAAATTGTTTGAGATTTATAAGGCATTGAGGAAGTGCTTCATTTTATACTAAAAATTTAGAATAATCAAGGATGCGCTCATTTTCTATTAATATATGATGCGGTGTCGCCCTTTTTATACTATGGCTGCATTTGAGAATCCTTTAACCTGTACTTGATTATCCAGCGCGGCGACTTGCTTTTCTACATCTTCTTGGCCACTCACTCTCTGGTACCAATACGGGGATACTATTGTTACACCCCATACTCTGGCACCTCGGAATGCTTCTTAAGCTTCTTAAATTTCTGGGAAGACTCTTAAGTTTTTTTAGAAGTTATCATGTGAGTCGGATAATCTATAATGCTATTAAATAATCTTAAGGAAAGGAGAATGAGATACTCCATAATAGAAAAGATTGGAAATAGGATTATAAGAAGTTGGAAGCAATTGGAGGCCAAGTAATGAGTCGTAAGACTCGACCTACTTATATAAGCTACTGATTTGGACGTCGTGCATAATTAAGCTCCTAGAGCACATGTAAAGCTTAAGTAGCAAGGAATACGTAGGCTCTTGAAATAAGACGAGATTATGAACTCACAAAAATGAAGCAAGCAGCTGACAAGTAGGTGACATACCTACTTGGGCTAAGTAGGTGACCCACCTACTTGGGGTGTACCCCACGCTGCCATGTCACCCCTAGGGGAAGGATATATATACTTAGTCTTATGACTAATCCTTCATTTTCCATCCTATTTACACTTAGAAGAAAGAGAGAAAGGAGCTACGACAGCCATGGCTTTGAGGTATGTCCTCCGATTTCATTCTATATATTAAGTGTCTAAGGTATTCTTCAGTTAAGCAATGGTGTTTAACAACATAAAATTTATTGTTGGGGCAACGAGGAGGTTTTTGTTCTTGTTAACAAACCCATTTTTAAATAGAACTGCTGTTAGTAATACTAGAATAACTCCTTTTGTAAAGCTTTGCTTCAAGTGATTAAAGATGTTTTAGAAATCTATTTCATAGGTCTATAACTTTCATTTAGCCTCTAAAACCCAGTTTTGCTTTTCTCTGCTCGAAAAAGGGTGATAAAGTATAAGGGAGGTGCTTCCCAAATTTTGTTTTGGAAATCCTACACAGACTGTTGTTGGTATTTTGGGCATATCGTTTTGTAAAAAATAGTTGTAGGGGTGATTAGAAATTGTATGCGACCCTAAGACACATGTCTATAACTTTCATTGAGGCCAAAAATCTTGTTTCCCTCAATTACCCCTTCGAAACTAGGCGAAAATACAAGATAATAGGCTGTCCAGAATTCACGTTTTGATAGTTTGGGAGAGTTTGACGAGTTTAGGTTAAGGTAAGGGTTTTCCTTTCAATTTGGAGTTTATGGTGTGTTTATGAAGTGTATTACACATTGTGTAAGTGGCTGGAAATATGCAAATTCCATAAATATGTTTGACGTTCGAAATAAACTAAATTGGAGTTGCTATAGTTAAATTGTAGTCGATGCAAGGTGTTGTACTTGTGTTGTACGGCTGAAGGTGCGTGGTGATGTGTTGCAGGGTTAAAAGTGTTCTAAAATAGGTGGAGAAGCTTCTGGTTGAAGCCACACGACCCTGCGCTTCGTAAGGTTAAAGGTCTTACAAAATTGAAACTAGAAACCCTATTTTGGTTGTGTAATTTCGAGCGAGTTGTTTGGAGTTTATGTTATATATTGTTGATATGAATTGCTTAAACATATGCTGCAGGTTGTTTTTATTGGTTGGCTATAGGTATGAAGAGTGTAATTAGAAATTCGGATAGGGCACATTATAGGGGAGATGATGTTCGATTTCCGTTAACGCCTTAACTAGTTAAGGAACTAGTCGAGAAGGAGAGCGAGGAAATGAATGATGTGAATACTCGTAGGTAATATAAGATGCTGGAAAATTCTAAGGTGGTTGATATTCGTATTGCTTCTATGTTAAATAAGTTTGGAGGACGATGACGTGAACGCGATTAATAGAAGTCCGTAAAAGGTATGTGAAGCTACCCTTTCTTCTCTTTTGGCATGTCTTAGATGTAAGTGTTATGTATGTGAAATTGGGAGTTATTCCAATCGTAAAGCTCCGAGTACAGTTCATAATTCTTATCCACTTCATGATGGTGGAACACCTGTAATAGTCAAGCTATTTCCTTTTTAAGGTTTTTTTATATGATAAAAGGTAATGTATGTAAAGCCTATTCTTTCTCTTCTTTTGGCATGTTTTCAAGTTAAGTAGTAAACATTATGAGCTTGAGGGTAAATTACTCATAAATACCAAGCGTAATTCATGACTCTTATTTACTTCTTAATGAAATCACTCTTACAGTAATTGAACTAGGACCTCTCAAGCCTTTCATACGATAGGAAGTGAGGAGTACGTAAAGTCTATCTTTCTTTTCTGTTGGCATATCTCAGTCTTGAGTGGATTGTGTATGTAATGTGAGAATAATTCCATTCATAGAACCCTGAGTATGGTTCGTCAATCTTATTCACTTTTCGATATTAGAACTCCTGCGATAGTTGAGTTATGGACTTGTAAGTCTTCTACCTGATAAAAAGTAGTACACGTGATACCTATCCCTTCCTTCTTTTGAAATAGTAGGATGTAAGTGAAGCGATATATGGTATGAGTTAGAGGTGATCCCATTTATAGGTTTTGCATATAAATCATGACTTGTACTCACTTCTTGAGGTTAGGATTCTTAAAGCGGTGAAACTCCTATTCCTCGACCCTTCTATTGGCTGAGTAATAATTGGATGTGTAAACTCTTATACCTAGAGACTCTTTGACACATCTTATGATGATATTCGGGAGATGGTTGTTATGTTATCAAGTTTTATGTGCACGTATATGCATTATTATATGTATAGGGATCGAGTCGTACATTTCTCGACACTAACATGTTATATGTATAGGGATCGAGCCGTATGTTCCTCGGCACTAACGTATTATATATATGGATCGAGCCGAATGATCCTCGACACTAACATATTATATGTGTAGGGATCGAGCTGGACGTTCCTCGGCACTAACCTCTCATATCTATATGGATCGGGCTATACGTCCTACAGTGCTAATTGTATGCATATGCCTATGATGATAAAATGATGCATTTGTAATGTCGGGTCCCCAAGTGGGTTGGATACGGTACGTGATAATAATATACATGACCTTACTTTGTAAGGTGCTGGTACAGTACTCTGTTAAATTTTATACTTATCCCCTGCATCCCCACGGTAACTGTAATTTCCTTGTGATGTTTTATCCCCTACTTCTGTTTCAGATATGCTTTTGGATATATTATGTTATGTTTTACATACTCAATACATATGTCTTACTGACCCCCTTTTCTTGGTGGGCTGCATTCATGCCCGCTGGTACAAGTACACAGTTTGGAGATTCGCCAGCATAGGAGTCCCACTCAGCGGTCCAGAGGTGCTCCATTGTGCTGGAGCCTAATTTTGGGTACTAAACCTTGATGTGTATATTCCTTTTGTTCACGGGTACGGCGGGGGCCCTATCCTGCCTTATGTTACTGTTTTTACTCTTAGAGGCTTGTGGATATGTACGTGGGTGGTATGGATGGTATGTGTATGTATGTACAGTTATGCTAATATGACTTATGATTTGGGCATTCCTAAAGTCATAACAGCCGTGTCGGCTACACTACGAGTCGAGAAGGACATGGATTTACTTATAGTTGGCAGGGGTACACATGCGTGTCTAATTCGGGCACCCATCGTAGCTTACAGGGTTTGGTCGTGACAGAAGTGGTATCAAAGCAGTTCGTTCTTAGAATGTCTACAGACCGTGTCTAGTAAAGGCTTATTTATCGGTGTGTTGTGCATCACATCTATAAACATAAGGCTACAGGATATTTAGGATGTTACTTCTTTCTTATCTTAGATCGTGCGATAGAGCTATGCTTTTAGGATGACCTTCACTAACCTAGCTATATATTTACAGTGATACCTCCAAGGAAAGTAACCACTGCCCAGAAGGGCAAGTTAGTAGCGGGGGCAACTAGTCAGACCCTGAGATTTACTAGGGCTCGTGCCCAGTTTATGCCAGGGATTGTGCTCCTGTCGGCAAGCTCTACTACGCCGCCACCTCTAGAGGAGTTTAGAGCAGTAGCAGCTATAGGTCTCGAGACACCAATACCTGAGCCTCCAGCCCCATAGCCAGGGCTGGAAGATGGGGTCATGAGAGATGCAGTTTAGTTGCTGACTAGGATAATGGCAGGGCAGGCTCGAAGGCATGGGCTAGGAGTCGATGATGTAGATAGATGTGACAACTTGAGGGTTCATGACTTCCTGACTTATAATCCCCTAGAGTTTTATGGGTCGAGACCCGCGGAGGACTCACAAAAGTTCATTCGACAGATGCAGCATACGTTGAGAATACTTAGGGCCTCTAAGACTGAGTCTGTTGAATTGGCTTCATATAGGCTGCATGACGTAGCCGTTAATTGGTATAAGTCCTGGGAATTATCAAGGAGTGAGAGTGCTCCTTTAGCAGTCTAGGATGAGTTTGTGGAAGCCTTCCTTATCCACTTTCTACCTCCAAAAATAAAGTGAGCCAGAGTTGATAAATTCTTATGGTTGAGGCAAAATGGCAAGAGCATTAGAGATTATAACCTTGTGTTTGACTCGTTGGCGAGACATGAACCAACTATTATAGCTAATATGGTTGATAGGGTGCATCGCTATATGATGGGGCTAGATCTTCACTTGATTGATAGCCGTATAGCCATGGCTTCTCAGCCATATATGGATATTGCTCGGGTACAAGCGTATGCACAAGGGGTGGAGGATCGGCACGGAGGGCGATAGCCCGATAGAGATTATAATAGGGGCTTGCATAAAAGAGCTAGGTCGGGTTGTTATTTGGTGGAGTTTTGAGGCGAGCAACCTCAGCAGTATAGTAGGTATCCTTCCCAGCAAGCCCAGAATGCACCCTCATAGTCCATGGGCAGGGGGTTTGATAGCATAATGTATTCAAGAGCCGGTCAGAGCTCCAGGGTTTCAGGCTCATAGATAAATAGGGGTTTACATCAATCGAGGCCACCTTTGCCTCAGTATCCTCGTTGTGAAGGGGCTCATATTGGGGAATGTCATTTTGTGATAGGTGTTTGTATCATTTGTAGTCGGCAAGGCCATATCATGAGAGAGTGTCCATTCAGGGGTAACCCAAGGGGTGCCGCTCAGCGTACCGAGTCAGTTGCTGGTTCTTCTTTTTCGATGGTGTACGCCCTGTGGGATAGGGTATTCACACACCAGCAGGCCGTGGTGGAACTTTTAGTTCTAGCGGTCCTTCGAATTCACATCTACGCCTTAGCTAGCAGACAGGATCAGGAGGCATCACCAAATATGGTTACAGGTATATTATCAACTTTCTTCCGGAATATATATGCATTGATATTGGGAGCCCTGTGTGTCTATAATATTATATGGTGTATATATATATATATATGTCATCCCTGTGAGGCACTATTGGTATTTCCTACGTGCAGGTTTTTGGGATGGTAAGAAAAATAGAGGAAATTGTACCAAAATTTTCCTAAAAGCAAAAAGAGAATGAGAGATAGGGTTGTAGTGTGTCTTGAAAGCTTGTGTCCACCGTAATGATAAGATTTGACTAAACTACAAGTATAGCTGACCTCATACCAGTTATACAAGAATAGTCGTGCAACCTATGAACATATATATATGGCATAAGACCAAGTAGAGGAGTGTGTGATAACAAGAGGTTATGAGATTTTGGAGATGTTACATAGAAATACAAAGAGTAGATAAACCTAGGGACCAAAGGGATATGGCCATGGTTGAACTAAAGACCTACTACAATATCGATTGCAGGATAAAAAAAAAGAGAAAGGGCAAGGTAACACATGATATCTAGCGAGACGACGCTAAGATATTTCTCAGGTTAAGTTGGGCACCTTCTCCTATTCTTGTAAAGGTAAAGAATGACACGAGATAACGTGTCTAGAGGGTTACAAGTGGGGATAAAGAAAAATTGCAATATGGTTTAAGTAAGACGGGCAGAACTAGCTAGTTACTACAGGATGGCGAGTTTATACGCCAAATACCTTCGGAATTATGCCAATTAATGATAGACAAAACTCAAGCAGCTATACAGGTCACTGCATGAACGAACCTTAGCGCAACTCAGTAGCCAACCCTAAGGATGGGAAAGGAATCTCCCTACAATCTGTATAAAGTCTTAAGGGAAGTTTTATTTAACATTCGAGGATGAATGTTCTAAAGGGAGGAAGGATGTTACACCCCGTACTCTGGTACCTCAGAATGCTTCTTAAGCTTCTTATGTTTCTAGGAAGGCTCTTAAGTTTTTTTAGAAGTTATCATGTGAGTTGGATAATCTATAACGCTATCAAATAATCCAAAGGAAAGAAGAATGAGATACTCCAAAATAGAGAAGATTGGAAATAGGATTATAAGAATTTGGAAGGAGTTGGAGGCCAAGTAATGAGTCGTAGGACTCGACCTACTTATGTAAGCTATCGATTTGGTCGTCTTGCATAATTAAGCTTCTAGAGCACATGTCGAGCTTAAGTAGCAAGGAATACATAGGCTCTTGAAGTGAGATGATATTACAAACTCACAAAAATAAAGCAAGCAGGTTACAAGTAGGTGACACACCTAATTGGGCTAAGTAGGTGACCCACCTACTTGGGGTGGAACACACGCTTCCACGCGACAGCATATGATTGGTTGTATTGTGTAAGGTAGCACCCTAGGGGATTCCATATGTCATATCCTAGGGAAGGCTATATATACTTAGTCTTATGACTAAGCCTTCATTTTCCATCCTTTTTATACTTAGAAAAAAGATGAGAAACATTGAGGAAGAGAGAAAAGAGCTATGACAGCCATGGCATTGAGGTAAGTCCTCCGATTTCGTTTCATATGTTAAGTGTCTAAGGTATTCTTAAGTTAAGCAATGGTGTTTAACAACATAAAATTTATCGTTGGGGCAACGAGGAGGTTTTTGTTCTTGTTAACAAACCCATTTTTAAATGGGACTGTTGTTAGTAATACTAGTATAACTCCTTGTGTAAAGCTTCGCTTCAAGTGATTCAAGATGTTTTAGAAATCTATTTCATAGTTCTATAACTTTCATTTAACCTCTAAACCCCAGTTTTACTTTTCTCTGCTCGAAAAAGGGTGATAATGTATAGGGGAGGTGCTTCCCAGATTTTGTTTTAGAAATACTACACAGACTGCTATTGGTATTTTGGGCATATCATTCTATACTAAATTATTGTAGGGGTGATTCTAAATTGTATGTGACCCTAAGACATATGTCTATAACTTTCATTGAGGCCAAAAATCTTTTTTCCCTCAATTACCTCTTCAAAACTAGGCGAAAATACAAGATAATAGGCTGTCCAGAATTCACGTTTTGATAGTTTGGGAGAGTTTGACGAGTTTAGGTTAAGGTAAGGGTTTTACTTTCAATTTGGAGTTTATGGTGTGTTTATGAAGTGTATTACACATTGTGTAAGTGGCTGGAAATATGCAAATTCCATAAATATGTTTGACGTTCGAAATAAACTAAATTGGAGTTGCTATAGTTAAATTGTAGTCGAAGCAAGGTGTTGTACTTGTGTTGTACGGATGAAGGTGCGTGGTGATGTGTTGCAGGGTTAAAAGTGTTCTAAAATAGGTGGAGAAGCTTCTGGTTGAAGCCACACGACCCTGCGCTTCGTACGGTTAAAGGTCTTACAAAATTGAAACTAGAAACCCTATTTTGGTTGTGTAATTTCGAGCAAGTTGTTTGGAGTTTATGTTATATATTGTTGATATGAATTGCTTAAACATATGCTGCAGGTTGTTTTTATTGGTTGGCTATAGGTATGAAGAGTGTAATTAGAAATTTGGATAGGGTACATTATAGGGGAGATGATGTCCGATTTCCGTTAACGCCTTAACTAGTTAAGGAACTAGTCGAGAAAGAGAGCGAGGAAATGAATGCTGTGAATACTCGTAGGTAATATAAGATGCTGGAAAATTCTAAGGTGGTTGATATTCATATTACTTCCATGATAAATAAGTTTGGAGGACGATGACGTGAACGCGATTAATAGAAGTCCGTAAAAGGTATGTGAAGCTACCCTTTCTTCTCTTTTGGCATGTCTTAGATGTAAGTGTTATGTATGTGAAATTGGGAGTTATTCCATTCGTAAATCTCCGAGTACAGTTCATAATTCTTATCCACTTCACGATGGTGGAACTTCTATAATAGTCAAGCTATTTCCTTTTTAAGGTTTTTTTTATATGATAAAAGGTAATGTATGTAAAACCTATTCTTTCTCTTCTTTTGGCATATTTTCAAGTTAAGTAGTGAAACATATGATCTTGAGGGTAAATCTACTCAAAAATGCCAAGCATAATTCACGACCCTTATTTACTTCTTAATGAAAGCACTCTTACAGTAATTGAACTAGGACCTCTCAAGCCTTCCATACGTTAGGAAGTGAGGAGTACGTAAAGTCTATCTTTCTTTTCTTTTGGCATATTTCAGTCTTGAGTGGATTGTGTATGTAATGTGGGAATAACTCCATTCATAGAACCCTGAGTATGGTTCGTCAATCTTATTCACTTCTCGATATTAGAACTCCTGCGATAGTTGAGTTATGGACTTGTAAGTCTTCTACCTGACAAAAAGTAGTACACGTGAAACCTATCCCTTCCTTCTTTTGAAATAGTAGGATGTAAGTAAAGCGATATATGGTATGAGTTAGAGGTGATCCCATTTATAGGTTTCGGGTTTAAATCATGACTTGTACTCACTTCTTGAGGATAGGATTCTTAAAATGGTGAAACTTCTATTCCTCGACCCTTCTATTGGCTGAGTAATGATTGGATGTGTAAACTCTTATACCTAGAGACTCTTTGACACATCTTATGATGATATTCGAGATATGGTTGTTATGTTACCAGGTTTTATGTGCATGTATATGCATTATTATATGTATAGGGATCGGGTCGTACATTCTTCGTCACTAACGTATTAGATGTATAGGGATCGGGCTGTACGTTCCTCGGCACTAACGTATTATATATATGGATCAGGCTGAACGCTCATCAGCACTTACATATTATATGTGTAGGGATCGGGCCGGATGTTCCTCAGTACTAACCTATCATATCTATATGGATCGGGCTATATGTCCCACAGTGCTAATAGTATGTGTATGCCTATGATGATAAAATGATGCATTTTTAATGTCGGGTCCCCAAGTGGGCTGGATACGGTACGTGATAATGATATACATGACCTTACTTTATAAGGTGCAGGTACAGTACTCTGTTAAATTTTATATTTATCCCCTGCACCCCCACGGTAACTGTAATTTCCTTATGATGTTTTATCCCTTACTTCTGTTTCAGATATGCTTTTGGATATGTTATGTTATGTTTTACATACTCAGTACATGTCGTACTGACCCTATTTCCTTGGTGGGATGCATTCATGCCCGTAGGTACAAGTACACAGTTTAGAGATCCGCCAGCATAGGAGTCCCACTCAGCGGTCCAGAGGTGCTCTATTGTGCTAGAGCCTAATTTTGGGTACTAAACCTTGATGTATATATTCCTTTTATTCACAGGTATGGTGAGGGCCCTGTCCTGCCTTATGTTACTGTTCTTACTCTTAGAGGTCTATGGATATGTATGTGGGTGGTATGGATGGTATGTGTATGTATGTATAGTTATGCTAATATGACTTATGATTTGGGCATTCCCAAAGTCGTAACAGCCATGTCGGCTAGCATATATTTGTATTACATAATGACCCTATATGTTATGACAGCCTTGTTGGCTACACTACGAGTCGAGCAACACACAGATTTACTTATAGTTGGTAGGGGTACACGTGCATGTCTAATTTGGGCACCCGTCGTGTCTTACGGGATTTGATCATGACAACTATATGTATATATAAGAACTATTTTAGGCCCAGATAGTGTATACGGATTTCCCGCATCCCCTATGGGCCCCTCTAGCTAGTGCATCATTAAACTGGATGAGGGAGCCACATGGGTTCCACCTAGCAGGCCAAGGGTCGATGTGGGTCTATATACTTGTTGTTGATTGCTAAGAGCCACCAATGATATTACTAGTTCTTACTACAAACTTCCATTCATTAGCATCGCCTATCACTGGTATATTTGTATAGTGTGGTCCCCCGATGTTAAGGGGTTTGGGGGTATGTTTGTCATTGTTTGTAAATTTCAAGGAAATGGGCCTCCGGTTGTTTATTATCTGATTATACCTGTACTTATCTCTTATCGTATTTATAGTTGGCAGGATGTCTTATCTTGGGTTGTTGTTGGTAATTTATTGCTAGATTCTGATGGTTTAGTCCTTAGATGGCTTTGTAATTAGCAGTAGCAGTCAGTGCTTCCGTTCTTGATTTGTTGACTCCTTTAGTGCCTTCTTACTGTAAATAGGTTGAGGCTTGCGCGTGAAAGTGCGTTCTATGGCTCTATCATTTCCTTCCTTATCTTATATTAGATCTTATTTTCTTACTTGTGCTATATTTATCTAATTACCTGTGATTTATACTTGTTTTATCTATGGAGCTCAGTCAACCATGCATACTTAGTACCATTCGTTTGGTACTCATACTACACTTCTGCCCCCTGCAGATCATAGTACGAGTTATCGCCGTTGATTTGGAATAGTGCGAAGCAACTTGATTTTGAGATTTGGTAAGATCCTTGCATTCGGAGTTGTCAATTTCCATCTATGGTGGATTCAGACTAGTCTTTACTTGCTTCCACAGACTGTTTGTACTTATATTTGTATCTGTAAAAGCCTTGTAATTGTATTTTGATTTAGATGCTCGATTATCGACTGGTGCTTTGTCTTGGGATGGTTCCTTGTGTTTAATTTGAGTTGTTCTTTTACTCCTCATTGCTAATATCTTATATTTTATTTGTTCATCTTCCGCTTGGTAGCACATTGTCTCTGATTTTGGGCTAAGGTTTAAGGGTTAGGTTTACCTGCGCATGAGTGTTAGTAGGTGCAATCATGACCAGAGAAATCGGGGCGTGACAATTAAACCCTATTAACTTATTCCAACCTATGGGTCAAGAGGAATAAATTATTAATTAAATTATCAATTAAGGCCATCAATTAAATTAATTATCCAAAATTACCCCTCAACTAAATAACTATAGTTATTGAATAGTCCAAAATAAATATTAAAAATTTATGGTATTAGTCTTTTATAGAATAAGAAGCTCTAGTACTAAAGATGACCTAATGAGTCATTACAATTCCTTAGTTTATTACATAAGCTTGATTAATTCCTTATACTCAGTCAGTTAAACCTACTAAGTACATGTAAATGTACCCACCCCTACTTCTATGTCCCTTTTGATGCAGATCCTAGCTAGGGTATTGCACGCGGCAGTTGATCTCTCTAGTGGATAATGTTATATCAAAATAGAGGTGAGATCCTATGATCTGGATCGCCATTAGTTATATGTTTTACTTTTAATATTTACTATTATTCAAAGACTTATAGTGTATATCGGATTCGAGTGTTGTACTAGATGTTCTTTACACTTATGGCACTAGATTTTGGGAAATTTTCCTTCGTTGTTCTTCTTTTTATTTCTTTTTTAGCCTGACTTCCCCCCTTTTGGGAGTCTCATATGAGTTTTATTATTAGTCTTACATATCATGTTGGGTTTTTTGGAATGTGTGTCATCATGAACTTGATTTTTGGGCTGTGACATATAAAAAGTCCATGCTACAGTGCTTAAGAAAGCAAGGTACAAAAACTAGGGATTCAACATAATTAGATCTGAATGTAAAAACATGGCTACCAACAAAAGGCTAAAGGCTCAAAAGGGCAAATTAGTGATATAATATCTGAAAAGGCTGAAATTTACATAACAAATCAAAGAAAGCCTATTATCATCTTCTAGATAGAGCAATATTTTTTATTTCATTTCAATAACATGCATGGCAAGTTCTAGACTAAGATGAAAAATATGAAATATACAAATTCTAACCACACATGGCACAAGTATTCAATCAAGATCTATCAATTCCACTTCTAAGAGAGATATGGTCACAGCAAACTACAAAATAAAATAAGCTATATATAGAGTCACAACCATGAGCCTATGTGTCAAGTAGACGCAATATTATTAGCAATCAAGCATTCACAAGAAACAACTATTAAGAATTAGGCCTAAATAGAAAGTATCACACAATTCAAAAGGTCTTTTTTTCTCTCCAAAAAAAATTAAAAAGAAAACTTACTCCTAAAAAAATAAAGGATATTCGGTTCAAAGGGACCGCCTCGGAAAAGAACCGAAAAGAAAATCCAAGGGGTGGGCAAAATATTCTCCAAAAATGTAAGAACCATAAAAATTTATTTTACTTTAAAGAGGAAAAGGAAATCTTTTTGTATTTTTGGACTTTTTAAAAAAAATCAACTAAAAATAAAAATAAATAAATAAAATCCTATAACATACTCTATCCTTAAATTATTGAAAGATATTTCACACCACACTTAAAATTATGCTTTGTCCCAAAGAAATTTATAGAAAATAAATGAAGCAAAAGGGTAAAAAATACTCCTTGAGACCCTTTAGGGCATAGCTAGCAACATGTTTTTTAATTTTCATCAAGAGTTGCGCGTAGCCCACACTTAAGCTCAAAATGTGTTCTTTAGCTCCAAATTTGAGCACTCAGACTTGCCGTAAATATGCCAAAAAAACACAAAAAAAGTGACACTATAAAAATAAAAACAAGAAGCTACACTACAAATTGGGTTGCCTCCCAATAAGCGCTTGATTTAACGTCGTTGCACGACAACATCAATTTTACTACTTTTCCTTCCACTTTGAGGATATGTGTTGCACCTCCAATTTTGCATCAATTTTTCTATTCCGTTCAAAGGGTGGTGGTACAAAAATAAAAGAACCAAGCAATAGAAATCAAATGTTGCAATTCTTGGCCCTTAAATGAGGAATGTAATTTTTTGACTTTGGCATAACAAATTTAAGAACATAGACATATTTTTCCTCCTCCTTAAATTCTTCCATATACTCGGATGATTCAGTTAATATCTCACTATCTAAGTATAATATGAAAAAATGAGTGAGGTCCCATACACCCTAACTCATGAATTGTATTACTATTTACATCCTCGTATTAGCACATACTAGAGTTTTTAAAAATAATATTATATACTTTCTTGCATAACTCTAGTATACTCTTCTCAATAGTGACAACATCAATAAAAGTATGATCAAACAGTTGGCTCTCCAATTTTAGCTCCTCAAGTTGGCTTATAACCATTTTTTCTTCCTAACACAATTTATAACTAAATAATTGGGCTTCAAACACATCAACCTCTGCATGCAATTCATCATTTAAATTGTGAATATTCAAACCAAACATATCAACCTGATACATGAACTTAGTTATTTTTTAAAAGAGGAGTATCAACAAATCTTCCATGTCCCCTTACAACTTATCTTGTTGAAAAAAAGTTAACCTGTAAGGATCCATAATATCAAAAGTACAAGAATTACAAGAGCACTTACCACTACATACTTTTTCAGATGACATCTCAAGAAGAGTAGAAAAAAAGATAATACGGAAAAAGTAAATTGAGAATTAAAAAAACAAACAAAAATAAAAATAAGGACTACAAGTCAAATAAATACTAAGACAATATCTAAGCCACATTCTCCGGCAATGGCGCCATTTTTGATAACGTCCAAATATACTTCTCAGAAAGAAATATAAACGGTCGTTTGCAATATATTTACCCAACTATGAGTTGGGTCAATCCCACAGAGAATATGGAAGAATGTTGTCAATAACAAAATTTAACTTGATAGTCGTTATTTAAAAAGGGGGATTTAAATTAAAACAATTTTTTGAAAATCACAATAGCTAGGAGCTAAATATTTATTTGTATTTAGATTATTAGAAGTAATTCGAAATGTGTTCCCCATGATTTCATAACTCAGCAAAATATTGTATTAGTGATCTATTTTAGTTTTTAGCATGTAAGATTGGTAAGTTAATTCCACCTAGGTCCTTGGTCCAATAAATAAGTGATTATCACCACACAACTTGATCCATCTATGGTGTATGTTTTACTAATCCTTATCAGCTATCCCAAACTAGATATCTGTTGATCTGTTCAAGCTATTAGATGAGGTTTGATAGCCTCAAATCTCATTGTATAATCCATTTTCCCATCCATTGCCTTTTTGATCCAGCGAGTAAGGATAAGGTGAGTTCTAACGTGTGCACTCGTTAAAAAACAATCAAAGAGAAGAAAAAACAATACATGCATAAAAATATTCAAGAGCAACTTTTTATATTAACTTACTTCGATAATTCATCATGGTTCCCACAACCCTAGTTATGAAATTTAGCTACTCACTATTACAAAAACACAATCAAAATTTATAAAAATAAATTGTGTGCGTCAATCATAAAAATTCAAAAATAATTGCTAAAAGATCTTACAAAAATCAAGAATACAAATAAATAATAAAGGAGAAAAAAGAATAAACCAAAATTCTCCGATCTCTAAGACGGCTCTTTCAAAATTCTAAAGCTATAAAATTCCAAGTCATATATTATATGTTATTTCTTTTTATAAGTTAGTTGTCTCAGAATAATTTTTTACGGACTATTTATATATATAGAAAACCCCAAATAAAATAACTAAGTCCAAAACTAACTAGAAAACCCAAAACCCAACGAATTGGGATTCCGCATGAAGTGTTGTGTTGCTGTGCCGCCCAAAACAATTGGAAGGTTCTTGCATGATACGTGTCGCAGGTAAGTTTCTTTCTTTCTTTTGCTACATATATAGAAATATTAATATAATATTCAATTTAATCCGTTAAGTTGTCTCCTTGATTTTCCATCTATAATATTTCATTTTTAATTCATTGTGGATTAAAATTTCTTTATTTTCGTGTCATTTTAATCCTACAAATAAAATACACTATTTAGAATAATTCATAAAATTCATGCTAAAAGGGGATAAATAAAAGTACTAAATATAAGGTAAATAATGAATAAAAATATATATTTTTGGCCTCACATCATTAGTCCCATTTATGTAGGCCCATATCAGATTTTGAGGAATTTCAGCAAGGTGGCTTATGAGTTGGATTTGCCTTCAGTTTGGCATCAGTGCATCCGGTGTTTCATGTCTCCTTCTTGAAGAAGTGTGTTAATGATCCTACTTCTATTGTGTCGTTGGACAGTATTTGTGTGAAAGAGAGTCTATCTTATTAAGAGGTTCCGATTAATATTTTAGATCATCAAGTACGGAAGTTGATAAATAAGGAAGTTTCTTCCGTCAAGGTTCTTTGGAGGCACCAACTAGTTGAGGGTGCTACATAGGAGGCCAAAGCTAATATGATGTCTTGTTATCCTCATCTCTTCCCCTCTGTTCCAATTTGAGGTATTTAGTTTCCTTATGTTCCCTCCTTCAAATTCATGTGTTTCAGTTATTCTCATATTTCCATATGCATGCATATTCATAAAATCGGTTTTTAAAGTCATATTTTTGCTTAGGGTTGGTTACTTCTTGTGGTATGCATTTTAATGTGTTGTTACATTCATATTGGGTGTTTAGATCTCTTTTCCTACTCTATTTATGCTAGTTTGAGTCCCATATGAGGATGAATGTTCCCAAGGGGGGATATTTTAATGCCCAACCAATTGTATAGTTGAGAAGGAAAGGATCAACTCTGAAATAGTTGCAGACGAAGGATTTATATAGACTCTTATACGGACTGTTAAAGGAACCACGGTCCATATAGGGTCCCATGGAAGTGAACTTGAAAAGTGGGAAGTTGAAGGAAAGGCCATGGAGGAGTCTACAGGTCGTGGAGACCTATAGAACTCAATAGGCTCCCATATAAGTTGACTCTTCAGAAACTTATCCCCTTTCCTGTACGAGCACTACATGGACCATGGAGGGTTGTATGGTTCGTAGAGGGCTTCCATGAATAGGGCTTCCATGAATAGGGCCACGACAGTTAATTTCAGGGGCATTCGGGATATTTTCTATCCTTTTTATATTAAAACTAGGACATCTTGGCCTATTTTCTAATGCCTATAACTACCCAAACCCTTCAAATTTCCGTCATTCCCTTTTAAACTCTCTCACTCAAAAAAATCTTCTTTCTAAAGATTCTCTCCCAAGGTTATCTTCTCCTCCAAGTTGGGGTTTCAAGGATTTCATATATCCATTGATAGAACTTGCTAGGGCTTTTATTACCAAGGTATGAGAGAATTTACCAATTGATTACTTTCATCCATTTTCTTGAGGTGTCTCCTTGTTTTGATTGTTTTCATCCTCCGATGTTCACATAGACTATGTAACTCCTTCGAGGTTGGTGTTGTATGGTTTGGTAGGAAATATTTGGATGGCGTTGAAGGTTTTCAGGATAGCTAAGGACTGGTAAAACGCCCTTAGTGGCTTGAAGAAAAGGATTGGAAGCATAAGACAAATACTTTGAATTTATAATGTGTTGTAGCTGTCATAGTCCTATATTGCTCATTTTGGTGGTTTTGGTTTAGTTTGGTTGTCCTCAGTTAAAATTCGGTGTTTTTGATCAAGTTCGGGCTAAGCAAGCAAGAGTTGGAGCCCTAGAAAGGACTGGAGGAGTTTTTGGAGTTGGAAGTGAATTTGAGGATTTTCCTCTCAAGCTGAGTTCTGTAATGGCGTTGTTTGACCCGAGAGGGTGTTCGAGGTTTTATCAAAATGTGCGGGCCTGGAACCCTCATCCTTTCGTGCCTCTACGATATGACTGTACTTTTACTTTCGCGGACAAAAGTTCTTTTAGTAGTGGATAATGTAATGACCCTGAAGGTTATTTTTGTAATTTTTCATAAAATAACCATTTTACCCCTCCCTTTAGTTTCCCTGAGTCATTCCTAATTGGTACTAGGTTTTGATTTTTAGAAAATCTTATGAAAGGTTGATTCATTGGAAATTTTAAGTTTTCATAAGCTTTAAGTGTTCAAAAGTGGTATTTGGGTTCAACAGGAGTTACGGTTCTCAAAAGTGAATTTTGTCAATTCCAATAGCTCCAAAATGTGGAAATTGGTTTAGGATAGTTTACGGAATCTATTTTGGAGTTGTAACGAATATTTGAGGTCTTGAGTTGGGAATTTGAGGAATTTTAGGCCAAGGTTTGACTTTGGTCGACTTTTGGAGTTTCGATGCTCGGAATGAAATTTCGATGACTCTATTGGATTCGGGGGATGGTTTTTGGTCTATAAAAAGTGTTGGTGGAATTTTTAATGGTCCCAAGCCTATTTTGGTATTTTAAAGGCCTAAATTGGTTTAGTTGTGACTTTTCGCGTTTCAGGTCAATGACACCTCAAATTCAAATTTTGATGGTTCCATCAGCTCTGGAATGGTTAAATTAGGCTGGTAGCATTGTCATCACCAGTATAGAGGTAATTGATATGAGTTTGGGACCATTTGGTGCTTTTGAGTTTGAAAGTTAGCCTATAATTGACTTTGGTCATTATTCTTGGAAAATGTGCTCAGATGAAACTTTTGACAGGGAGGTTAGTTCTTCAATATCGAGTTTGTTCTAGTATGACCCTTCGTTTGCTTTTTGAGGCTTCCATTCTAATCTCGAGGCCCGTTGTGAAATTTGTCTTAAAATAGCACTTGAGTGTGGGACCCACTTTTCATTAAAATGACCTCATATTGGAACTTTGAATACATCATTGAGTCCAGAATATCGAATTTGGTGGGGGTAGCATATCTCATTTGTATACATGGGGTTCCGAACGAATCGCGAGCACCCATCGAAGATTTTGGACTTTTCCAAAATTAGATGTTGCAGCAAGGTGCTGGTGCAACTTTAAAATCCCATTTTTAGGTATTTTTTCAACTTTAAAAACCCCATAACTTGAGTTCTAGAGCTCCAAATTGGTGATTCAAAAGACAAACCTATGAGATTTTTTTAGGAGAATGCATTGGGGAGATCAGAAACTGAATTGGGGCATTCGATTAAAGTAAAATCTTTATTCTAGTTACTGCAATGTCCATTTTCGCAGTGAATTTTTAAAGAATTTTGAGAATTTATTTCTTAGTCTATATAAACCCGATTTTGGAGATTTATGGGTTTAAGTTCAAGAAATTTAGGTGGGGAATCCATTGGTGAGCTCGGAAACTTGATTTAGAGCTTCGTGTGAGGTAAATTCGCTAATCTAGACGCCTCATTTATCATTTTTGAGTTTGAATTTTAATGGATTTTGGAGGATTGTACCTTGATGATTTTAACTCCATTTTTAGTGATTCTTGAGGTTAACTTGTTGGCTTTTCCTCAAGGAACATCGTGGTGTACTTGGTTTGGATTTTGGGGTTATCATTTTTGAGAAAAATATTGTTTATAGATGCTGCCTTATTCGGTCTTTTAGCTTGAAATGTGGGAAATTCATTGCATGGTCAATTCGTGTTGTTTTCCAACCCTGTACTATTTATCAATTCTATTTATGAGCTTAGGGTGCTGTCTTGGAGTAGTTTTTGGGGTCAATTTCAGAATTCTGGAGCGAGTCCCATATTTCCCATTTTGGACCTCAAAATTGGTCTCCGAAAATTGTGAATTTAGTGTCAAAACAACCATAATAATGTTGTGATTCTAATTTTGACAGCGTGACAGCATTCCAAGTCCATTTGGAAAGGGAAAGTTCAGATTCCATGAGTTGGGGCATGCATGGTTGGTCTATAGATCCAGGTACTAACTATCAACGTTTATTTTGAGCCAGCTATAGTCGTGACAGGAGACAAGGGTGAGCATACAGCGTTCTGGATGTACCCGTCTCCCTCTATATATAGTCAGTCTTATGCATTTTGAGATAGTCTTGTTTTTGTGGTCTACTTTTGGGACTTGCACTTTTTTTGTAGTTGCTCTGTACTTGTGACTTCCAAGTTTTGGCAGGGATCTTTTTATTTGTATATATTTCTCTTAGCTTCCGCCGTTCAGTTATTTCTTGTTTTTTTCATATGTGTTTTTAGTTTTATGGTTGGTATTCTATTCTAACATCCCATTACTCACCATTCTAGGATATGGGTCACTTTGCCTACAGGTGGGTCATAGTAGGCACCATCACGACCTGAGAAATCGAATCGTGACATTAAGGGCGCACCCACTATGTCCTCTTTACTTTCAGACTTATTTTCCTTTTCTTATATTTTTTGAGAGCTGGAGCTTTTCCTATGGCCCATGTATGTTGTAGAGCCATTGTCAGACTAGATGAGTATGTTTTTATTCATTTTGAATGTCATGTTTTAAATTCTCTTTTATCGAGATTTCTATGTTTTGAGACTTACCTTCTGTATTTAAGTTTATTTTTGACTCCATGTTGTCTTATGTCATTCTATGTATGCTAGAGGATTGTTTAGGATCTCTTGGGATCCTAGACGTCATGTCACATCTAGGGTCTAGCTTGGGTCATGACACTTACTTTGCCTTTACATCTGCCACAAAAGAATTTTGATCCATTTTGCACAACAGCACTACCATCCTCGGAATCAACCAAACGAACTCCCAAACAAGCTAGTCTATGCACATCATGAACCAACTCCTTTTTATCATCCTTAATATGGACAACACTAATCATGTACAATATACTAAGAATGCTGTCAACTTCATTAGCCTTTCTCGGATAGTAAAGAAAACTCATATCATAATCTTTCAACAGCTCAAGCTATCTTCTTTGTCGAAGGTTCAAATTCTTTTGCTTGAACACATATTTACAAACTCTTATGATTGGTGAATACATTAACATGGACACTCTAGAGGTAGTGTCTCCAAATTTTCAAAGTACGCGCCGCCGCCACTAACTCTAAGTCACGAGTCAAGTAGTTATTTTCATACACTTCAAGTTGGCTTGAAGCATAGGCTATCACATTACCATTTTGCATCAAAACACAACCAAGACCAATTTTTGAAACATCACAATACATAAAAAAACCATCAGATCCTTTTGATAAAGTCAACATTGAGGCTTAAATGAGTCGATCCTTCAACTCTTTGAAACTCTTCTCACATGCTTCGGACCATCAAAATTTCACCTTCTTTTGGGTCAACATAGTCAAAGGCGAAGCATTAGAGGAAAATCCTTCCACAAATCATCTATAATAACCAGCTAAATCTAAGAAACTATGAATATCTAAGAAAGAAAGAGGTCTAGGTCAATTCTTAACTGCCTCAATTTCTAAGGATCCACTTTAATACCATCACAGGACACAATGTGGCCAAGGAATGCAACCGACCTCAACCAAAACTCACACTTGCTAAACTTAGCAAATAATTGATGGTCCTTGAGAACTTGCAAGACAATCCTCAAATGATCGACATGCTCCCACCCTCACTTCGAGAATATATCAAAATATCATCAATGAACATAATGACGAACATATCCAAATATTGCTTGAACATCCTGTTGGTCAAATCCATAAAATTTATCGGAGCATTTGTTAGTCCAAATGATATAACTAAGAACTTAAAGTGACTATACTGAGTTCTAAAAGCCATCTTTAGAATGTCACATTCTCTCACTGAAAGTTGATGATAACCCAATTGAAGATTTATCTTTGAGAAATAATTAGCTTCTTAAAGTTGATTGAACAACTCATCACTTATTGGGATGCGATACTATTCTTGATAGTGACCTTGTTCAACTGTCGATAGTTAATACACATACAAAGAGAACCATCTTTCTTTCAAACAAAGAGAAACAAAACACCCTATAGAGAGATACTAAGTCTAAAAAGGCCCATATCCAACAAGTCCTTTAATTGATCCTTCTACTCCTTAAGTTCTTGCGGATTCATTCTATAAGGAGGAAAAGAAATAGGTTGGGTATCGTGGAGAAGATCAATACCAAAGTCTTTTTTTTGGGAGGAGGAATACCTGGAAGATTATCGGAAAATACTTTCGAAAACTCATTTACGATAGAAACTGACTAAAGAGTAGGGGCTTCAGAATTTGTATCCCTAACACGTACTAGATGATATATGCGATCTTTAGAAATTATTTTTCAAGCTTTAAGGCATGAGATGAATTGACCCTTAAACACAGATTTACTACCCTTCTATTATAGGATTGGTTAATATGAAAACTAAAATTTAACCACTCGGGTTCTATAATAAATAGAGGAGTAACACGCATGAATCAAATCCATATCAACAATAACATCAAACTCGGTCATGTCTAACTCCACAAGATTGACTGAGGTGGCTTTATTAAAAATTGAGACCGAACAATTTATATAGACCCATTTAGCTAAAACTGAATCACCAATTGGTGTATAGACTGAGAAGGGTTCTAATTGAATTTTCAGACAGACATCAAACTTCATAGCAACATAAAAAGTCACAAAAAAAAGATTTGCTTACATATCTAACAAAGCATAAACATCAAAGTGAAAGACTCATAACATACCAGTGACCACACTAGGAGAATCCTCAAAATCATGTCGAGTCTGAAGAGCATAGAATATGTTCTGGCATTGACCACCACCAAAACCTGGTGCAGTACCCTGTTGGGCTGAACAACCTATAGTAGTAGTCTAAATCTGAGGTCAATAACCTCCACATCTACTAGCACCCGAGGGACAATCTCTCTCTCTATGACCCATCTTCCCACAACCATAATAAGCATTAGAACCCAACAAACAATCTCCTCGATGGTTCTTCCCACACTTCCAACATGCAGGGATAGTCTGACCACTCTGAGCACTCTCTTGAGCCTTAGGGTTAGACACTCTATCCTTGTTGAATTTTGGAGCTAGGGTAATAGAAGAATTCTAACCGGAGAACTTTTGGTGAGTCTATAAATGCCATCATTTCTAGACCTCAAATGTGAAACATTACCACTATCGGTTCTTGTCCTCTTTGACTCTCTAGCCTTTTTCTTACATTTTTCCTCTTCAATTTATTTAGCATATGTCATTAATCTTGAGATATTCATATTCTTGATCAATATTGTGGATCTACATTTTTTGACAACCTATAGTCTGAAATTTTGGAAACAAACTTGCTCATATGAGTTGTAAAGTCGGCAACCATGAACGGAGCATACTTGGACAATTATGTGAACTTCAAGGCATATTCTCTTACATTCATGTTACCTTGCTTCAAATGGATGAACTCTTGGATTTTTGCCTCCCTCAATTCAAGGGGAAAGAAACGGTCAAGAAAAGCATCCTTAAACTCCTCCCAATCGAAGGGACCCATATCCCTAGCTCTCTCTTCCTTCCATTAATCAAACCAAATTTGGACCATTCCTTTTAATTGATATGCGGTCAAGTCAGCCTTCTCCGTCGGAGTTACACCCATAATGTCAACAATCTATTGGATCTCTTCAATGAACTCTTATGGATCATCATCCAACTTGGACCCATGAAATTCCAGAGGGTTCATCCTTGTGAATTCACGCACCCTAGAAGACATTGTACCCACATTTGGGTTCAAGAGAGAAATTACCTCATGGTTGAATTATGCCTTCATTGCTTGGGCAAGCACTTGGAAAGACTCCCTAAATTAGGCATGAGTTACTTTCTTGTCCAAAGGGTCATTTAGGTCTTGTGGAGCTTGTTGCTCCTCGTCCCTGTTCATATTCGCATTCTTTCTCATATAGGCTCTTCTTGGAGGCATGATTCAGTAATGCAAAGAACAAGGGATAGAAGGAAAACCTTATAAAGTTCAACTCTATCTTATGACTTAAGAATGATGAAAGAAGTGAAGTTTCCTAAACACCTCATAACCTCTTATTCATATATGTGACGCTCTTCACACCCATGAATAAGATATTACTCAACGCAGCTTTGTCAAACACCCTAGGACACTTAAACGTTATGCTCTGATACCAAGTTTTTCACGACCCAACCTGAACTCTAAATATGGCATGACGTTTAGGATCCCTAAAGACTCTAAACAAGCCTCTTAGCATACATAGCATGACATAAGATGACATGAAATCAAGAGTAAACTTAAATACGGAAGATAAGCCTCAAATTTAGAAATCCCAATAAAGGAGAATCCGAACATAACATATGAAATGAATGAAAATCACACTAGTCCAGTCTGATAAGCCTCTACTAATCATAGACGGGGGCATATGACAAGCCCTAGCTCACCAAAAATACATGAAAGTCTAAAAGCCATAAAAAGGAAGACATAGGAAATCATCATGGTTGCAACCTCAAATCATGAGGACTCACCAAGCGATGTAGTGTCACCACGGGAGACATGAGAAGCGTAAGACCCTCCATTATGAGACAATGTAGACACAAGTATGCATTAGTATACGGTATGTACTAAGTATGTGAGAAATATGCATAATGTACATAAGAGATAATAGTAGGCATAAACATGAAATGAATGACCAAAAATCCTTTAAAATCTTAAAAGAAAATCATAAATCATGAGATAAGGTAAATGAATTTAAAAGACATAGTGAAGAGTTTTAAGGAAAAACATACTCATTTTGTGGGATATTAACTGCAACCGATAATAAAACGATGTGAGCTATATCATGAAATCCAGTGTAACTCCTACACCAAAAAAAGAGACTACTTGTCAAGGTAGACTTTGTATCATTTAATCATGAGCTATTATTGATCGACTAGCTAATTCATTTAAGACAACCTACAGGGGCTAGTAGATTGGGATTAGAGGTGCTACTAGAGACTCCCTTACTGAGCCTCTACCTCAAGCCCCCTCGGTGCTAAGTCAAATCGCAAAAAATTGATATATCAATTATCAAAACATAACATTAGGAAAGACAGTAATCATTTACCAATCCACATCACAAAATCAAATAAGAATAGCTCCTTTCAAATCATGATTCATCAACATAATTCATATAGACACTTACCTTTCTAAGCATCGAAATCAAGATTTCTTTCATATTGTGAGAAACCCTTTCACTATTCATTGAGTCTTACTAAAAAGCATCCTTAAAATATACTTCATCATTTTTATAAAAATATGCATAAATCCTTCATAAAATTCATGATCATAGTTTATAATTCATAAGCAAAATTCAAAGCATAATGCATGTATCCATATGAAATCAATTATAAATCATTTATTTTAGTCAAATCATATATAATAAAGTAGAATAAAATTAATTAAATCATAATAAAAATGGCCCATGAAGATTTGACATGAACCCTAATTGGATTGGGTGAAATAGAATTTGAAAAATTGAGATATTTTGGGACCCATGGATGAAAGGAATTCATAAAACCTTGATAATCAATGAAAAAAAGAAATATATTTTGAACTTGAACCCTAACTTGATGGGAAAAAAGACCTTTGAGAGAATCCTTGGTGCCTAGAAGAATTTTTGAGAGAATGAGAGGGAATGAGGTTAGTTTGAAAGGTTTGGGTACATATAGGTCATCTTATTTATCTCAAAATGACACATTTATATCAAAATGACACAGTTTAGGAGACTAGAAATGTCCAAAATAACTCTGGATTAAATCTTCCGGAGTGACCCTACGGATAGGACCTACAGTCCGTAGAAATTTCTATGGTCCACAAGAAGCATCCGTAGAAGCCATGTCCAAAATTTGAGGCTACTAAAATTTTTACCTTGACCTTATGACCCTGATCTACGGATCACCAAAGACCCTATGGTTCATCAAAAGCGTCCCTAGAAACTGTGAACCAAATTTAAAGCTACTGGAAATTGACCATTAATCCTACGACCAAAGTTTACAGATTGTAGACTTCTACATAAATCGTAGAGACTCTCACATAATTTCTAAAACCCAATAATCTAACTATTTGAACCTTGATCTATGAGTAATCCTATGACTATTCAAACTCTTTACGATCCATAAGACCATCTCGTAGAACTTCACCTTAGCTACTGGAAATTTCAACTTCTCAGGGATTTTCGTACGGGCCCTTCTACAAATCATAGGACCTTATACGGCCCGTAGAAACCACCAGTAACTCAAACCCAATACTTATCCAATTTTCCAACTTCTATACCTTTCTTACTAGTCCTTCCTACGGTCCATAAGACTACCTACGACCCATAAAACGGCTCATGGAACTTCCACCACACAGTTTCTGCACTTTTCCTTTCCGTTTATGAGGACGTTCATGCTTTTAATATAGTATAAAATATATATTGATAGATTAGATAACTTTTATTTTAAAAAAGGGCCCAACTGGCCTTTTTTGATTAAACAGACCAAAAGAGTAAACTATTTACTTAAATTAGATCTACCCCTACTTATTTACCCTGATGGACCAAAGGACCAAAGTAATTACAACACTGTCCATCCCTTCTTTGCATGATCAGACCTATTTTTCATCTTCGCGTGAGCAGCCCATAATGCCCTAATTTCCAGGTCCATATCCTTTTTTTTGTATGACCAGCCCAGTCTTCACGTGACCCAGACCAAATTTACTTTTCCTTCTTCAAGTGATGTAATGACCCTCAAGGTCATTTTAATCTTTTTATTATCTTTTCAACAATTAGAGCTTTCCTATAGTGACCCCAAGTTATTTATGACTTGCTGGCACTAATAGTTCGGTCATCTGCTCTTTTGTTTGGATTTTATGCCTGTTTCCTTATTTTGGAGCTCTTAGAGTTTGAACGGTTAACTTTGATCAAAAATCTAGGAAAATGACCTTAGAATGAAATTCTGATGATTCCATCAGCTTTGAAATGGCCAACTAGGCTAGTACCATGGTCGACATGAGTATCAATGTAATCGGTGTAAGTTTGGGGCTAGTTGGCACTTTAGTCTTTGAAATTTAGCTAAAGTTGGCTTTGATAAACATTCTTGATAAATACGCTTGGATTGAAATTCTATCAGTGCGGTTAGGTCTAGAATATTGAGTTTGTTCTAGAACGACCTTTCTTTCTTATCTAAAGGCTTCCGATCTCATTTCAAGCCCTTTTGTAGATTTTGGTTTAATTTAGTACTTGGGTGTGGGACCCACTTTTCATCAAAACGACCTCTATTAGAAATTTTGACTGCGCCATTGAGGCTAAAATATTGAATTTGGTAAGGTAGAATATTTCGTTTGCTCGCACTAGGTTCTGAATGAAATTTGAGCAACCCATTGGAGTTATGAAAGTTGCCAAAACTAGCTGATGTGCGTCAGCTAGTGCAGACCCATTTTGGTCTTCATGTTCACGCCACCTAGGTTGCCATGGACCTTGGTCTCCATGTTCGCAAAGGCTTAACAGATTGGCCTCCGCGTTTGCGAGGTCCCTGCCACATTTGCGGAGCTTAGTAGGCATAGCCTCCGCATTCGCAGACCATTTCCTTCGCAGATGCAGAGAGCATTTCATTGGTCTTTTAATTAAGACCAGTGACGCGAACCAACCCTGATCCCATTTTTCCTCCTTTAATTTTGGGAGCTAGGGATCTCCATTGTTTGGCAATTCTAAGTGCATTGGGTTCGTGGGAGTTTTGGGTATGTAAGGAGTGTTTGAGGAAGCATGCAACGGATCGGTTTGAGGTGATTTTTGCCCCAAAGGGGCTGCCCAAGCTTAGTTAGGTCTTTAATGGTGAAATTATTTGTTTGATTATTTTCTCTTATTTTGAGCATCAGTTTGTACCCTATTTTGGGGTACAAGCTCAATAATGTATTTAGAACCTTTTCACAAAGTTGGTTTTGCGATTCCCATCGCGGGTTCGACAATCTCATTTTTTTTCCAATTTTGGATCCATCTCTAAAAAATATGATTTTAGTGTCAAAACATTCGTATTGATGAGGTGATCAATATTTTGATAGCGTGGAGGCAATTGGAGTTGTTTTTAGAGCGAAAAGCTACTATAAGTGTACTTGGAGCGCGTGTGTTTAGCTTTGAGGTAGGCTACGATCTCCTTTTCTTTAATTGAGCTTCATAAGGTATTAGTTAGTATAAATTGCGCATGGTTTGGATTGTATATGAAAGGTTAGGCTTGATTCCTAGTTTTATCATTTCTTTGTCCCAGTGTAAGCCTTAGGCAATAGCCTTATGAAACTTCCAGTCTAGTTAGTAAGATTTATGATTATGACTTAGTTTGGACTTGGTTATCCTATTTTAGATGGCTTGTTCGATGTTTATAGTGGTTGGCAAATTTTTGCCTCAGAATTGATTTGGGGATGAACCTTAGTTGATGTATCTGTTATTGGTGGGAGTTTCTGAGACTTAGTGTCCTTCTCTATTGTATCACTAATTTTGAAGCCTTGGTGTATTAGCATTCACCCGGTTATGCTTATGAACTACTGTTGGGCCCTATTTCTAGGTTAGAGTGAGAATCCTCTGTGCTTTCTTTTTACCATTTGGCGGGCTAGCTATGTTTAAAATCTTGAAGTTGTATTCCCAGTTTGATTTGGAGGTATTAATTGACTAGTTGATCACCTGTTTACTCCTTTTCCTCCTCCTTGTTACCTAGTTAGGGTTGATTCCCCTTTTGGGCTTTATTGTTAAGTTAGAGGAGTAGATTTGAGCCCTAGGCCTTGGTTAGAGTCAGTTGTATGTGCTAGTCTTGGTTCTATGCTCTAGAGAGTAAGGTGCTTGTGGCGTCATTATTGTTTGTGATTGTGCGTGTCTTTTGGGTGCTGGTGATGGCATGTATTACATTGGATCATTGTTTTATCATGGATTTAGTCGACTCCAGTGCATGCATTGGTTCTTGGAATTGATTTGAGAAATTTGGGTTGTAACCCAAACTATTTTATATCGATCTTTGAATGGGGGCCGTACTACCTTTATTACTACTATTTTCAATAGACTGTAACCATCGAGAATGCGCTGATTTTATGATATTGATTTGAGGCATCGAGGATGTGCTCATTTTATGATTTTAATTCAGTCTGAGAGAATTCCCGACTCTTTCTATGCTGATTTTACTATTTATCTCCAGTCACAACAACAGAGCAGACTTTTGATGATCAAACACTCCATTAGCGGGTTTATACATTCTTCATTTTTATTACTTTTTTATAAACTTTTATTGCACATTCATTTTTATTACAAATATCAAGTGTTTTTTTACTTTCACACAACAATAAGATATATTATTCATCTTGCTAGCGCTCAAAGAGTCATTGGTGGGGTCATGCTCCTTTCATTAATTCCTATGTGGATTATGATGTAGGTGAAAAAGACCCTATTGATTCAGCTATATGGGATCCTCCAAGTTTTAAGTTGATTGGAGATGATTCACAGCCTATTGACGTTGGTAGTGCGAATCCTAAAGATGTGGTAAATGTTGAGGCCGCCAAAGTTAGGGATATGCTAAATGTCAAAACATGTCCCTAAAGATGGGTTGAATGTTGAGGACGAAGTTGGGGATGTGCCAGATATCAAAAATGCTCCTCATGTTGGAGTTGTCTGGTGATCGTAAAGTCAAATGAAAAGTTTGTGAAACAGATGGCAAAAAACGTAAATGATGAAATTGTTGATAAGAAATGAAATACTACTGATGATATGCCAAACCCCGGCAACGAAACAATTTCCCCTAGTGAATGTGGAACTCAAACTGTTCACCCAACCCTTGACTGACATTTTGGCTATGAACGAAATTTAAATGTAAGTTTGTGTTTTTAATTTTTGTGTTTTAAATTAATGAATATTGTGATGGTATATATATACTCCTATGGTATCATTCAATAAGTGGTAATTTCTTTTCTTAATTTTTTTATTTTGTTGATTTGTTTGTGTACTTTTATCGTGTGGGCAGATAGGTGAATTTTATATCAAAATGGATATTAATTACAAGCCAAAGGTTGATTGCTCTACGAATTGTTCTATAGTCAATGATTTGCATGATGTTTTGTTAAATGCACAATTTGAATTGTTTAAACAAATTTGCTTTTATAAATATCTAAATATGTCGCTGATTATGATGCAAGGGCAAGTGTTACACAATTTGTTGATGAGGCAAGTGCATTCTGAGGAGAATCATGTGATGCATTAATTGGTAAGTGGTACGCGTTTCCGCATTGGATTGGCTGAGTGCTCTTGTTACAGGGTTTAAATACAAGGGTAATATAAGTATCGCGATAGTGTTGGGGGGTAATCGATTATTGAAGAGGTATTTCAAAGGTTCTACCACTGTGAAATGGGATAAAATGGAACATTATTTTCATAAATCGACATTTAGGAAGGATGATGATGCTGTGAAGATGGTAGCTCTTTATTTTGTAAATACGTTCCGTTTTTGTTTGGTAAAAAGTAAAGAGCTTGATATGTCATATTTTGATCTAGTTGAGAGTAGAGACATCAACACTTATGCATGGAGAGTTTATGTATTCAAGGCGACATATAACAGTTATCATGATAAGTTAAGGACAAAACCTGAATTTTATAGGCATGGAGGATTTCCATTGGCATAACAAATTTGGTTTTATGAATGTTGTGAGGTGTTCAATGGTAGGCTTAATTTTCATAATAGTTCTTGAGAGCCCCAATTTTGAATTTGACCATAGATAAGCAAATAAGCCATGAGTTTGTTTGTTTGAGGATATTCCGCTTGTATGCAGATCAGGTATCTATAATTTTGTTCATCTTTGCAACCTTATTGTATTTTTTTGACAGGTTATGTATAGTATTTGCAGTTGAGGAACATTTTTCCCAAGTGATAATGAGAAGCTGCTATTAGAGTTAGATGACTTTGTGTTTGAAAATTGTTATGCGGATACAAAATCTCAACACTTCAGTGATGGATTATTTTGCACACAAGCACCAAAGGAAGACGTTGTCCAGAGTAGTGGTACTGGTGATGTCCCAAGCAATGTTTACTTTGAAAAATGAGCTCACTGATTGTCAAAAGGATGTTGATTTGAAAATTGCCGAGATTCTTGAAGCCCTTGATGATCTTAGAACCAAGTTTGAGGTAATTTCTTACTAATCATATTGTTTTGTGTTTACTTACTGAAGTTTTAGTTTTGAAGTATTTGTGTGCTAGCATAAGTGGTTTTCAATTGAAACTACTATTGTATAAATAAAACGGTTGTTGTTTTTGCTCATTGATACCATTATAGTATATATATACTCTGATGGTATCAAGGAATAGTTGAGCATTTTTTATCTACAGTGTTATTCAAACCTTGACACCATCAAAGTATATATATATATATACTATGATCGTTTCAAGGAATAATTGAGCAGTGTTTTACACTGCAGTATTTTTCCCTTCATGATACTATATATACTCCGATGATATCAAAAAATAATTGAATATATTTTCCAGTAATTAGTTGCTTTTTACTCCTTAATAACAACACAATATATATACTATAAAGGAGTCAAGAAATACCATCTAAATATATATATACCCTATGGGTATCACAAAGGGCTGACACCTTCATTTTACATGATATCCTATTAATATATGTATACCTTTTTGATATCACAGAGACTGACATTTTTTAATCTATTTCAGGCGCCACAAAAGGATGAGTTTACACACTTTAAGAAAGGGCATACAGATTTGGACAGAGATAATCATGAAAATGTTCTAGATAGTTTGCCTACTATTTATGAAGGTTGTGTTGGTCGCGACAAAACTGCTAAAGGTAAGTCTGTTGGTGAAAGTAGTAAGAATATTAATCATAATGATCATAGCTCTCAGTCCTAGTTTGTGTTTGTTTCTATGCCTTAGTATGCCATTGCTGCTATCACTCAAGATTATTGTAAGAGGAAAGAAGAAGGTGCGAAAGAATCTTTGACTAACGCGAAGTTGAATTATGACCCCTTATTGGATGATGATTTTTTTTTATGTAAGTGAGACCGATTTAGTAGAGATAACTCAAGCTATTTTTTATCTAGATACTAATGTTAAAAGTATATATAAAATATGATGATATCAAAAAATAATTGAGCAGTTTTTTTCACTACAGTTTTTTTTCTTCATGATACCATCAGAATATATATATATATATACACTCTGAAGGTATCAATGAATAGTTAATCATTTTTACTGTAGTATTATTCAGACCTTGATACCTTGATGATATAGTCAGTGTATATATATACTATGATGGTATCAAGAAATAATTGAGCAGTGTTTTTTCCTTTATGATATTATTAGAGTGTATATATATATATACACACTCTTATGGTATCAAAAAGTAATTGAGCAATGTCTTTCACTGCAGTGTGTTTTCTCCTTGATGGTATCATTAAAGTAAATATATACTCTGATAGTATTAATGAATAATTTTGCACTATTTTTTCATTGCAGTATATTAATAAAAGACTCGAGCATATATTTATTATCATTAAAGTAAGATGACAATTAAATATATAATAGTACCAAAATACGAACTTATATTGCCATGTCAATATGAGAAAACATAAGAAAAAAATAGAAGAAAGTGTTTGTAACTTCTGAGTTAACCAACACACTAGAGTATTTCAATATTTCTTTATATGAGTATAAATGCAACTATAGTATTTCATTTTTTCTTTGAAATTCTATCACATGTTCTTCGATTGTGTGCTTGTCCTCCATACTTGCTGCATGTTACTATTGTTGTGTATTCAGATCCCCGTTTTACTCTCTTTTTCCTAGGCCTTCCTGCTCTGATTTTGACATTTGGTGGGAGGACCACTAGTGAAGACACATCATAGGGAATGGAGCACATACTGGTATCTGGGAGAGGATGCAATGTCTCCTCATATATTTTAATCAAAAACTCTCTGGTGTAGTAAGGAGAGCAATATGTATATTTTGGGAGATGGTTTTCGATAAAAACTGCCATTGTATGGGCACATGAAAATTCCTCTATTTGAAACTTTCCACATGTGCATGTCTTTTTTTAGATAGATAATGTGTTTGTCATTACCATCATTCACTACATAAATATACTGAGTTAAAGGGACAATATGTGTTTTGTATGTTTGATGAAAAATGTAAATTAGTATATCACTGTAAAACTAGAAATAAGCAGATTTGAAAGTAAAGTACTGGTTAAATGTCTCACCATCATTATTTGTGATTCTTTGACAACATCTCATACTTGTCAGCCAATGTTATTTTTGAATGCTTCGCGGCAGTACCATTTTTATAATTTCATTTTTATACCATTGTGGTCATAAAGTCAAGTAGATCTATAAGTGGGAGATCTCTTGCATGTTTGTTTATTGCGTTGACTGACTCTACTATGTTTGATGTCATTGTTGTTGTTCGATTGGCTCTGCAATGCGAATAGGTTCACTTATGATAACCAATATCTTGCAAGTATGGTTTGATCATTTAATCAATGCCATCTAATTTTGTGATGAGTGTGTTAAATTCCTCGACAGTGTATACTCTTGTCAGTGCAAAGTATATGTGTTTAATATGTTTTGCACTCTTTTTGAAATTTCCCTTCACATTATTCCATAAATGATACATACACACAGGGTAAAATTATTAGATAGTCTAGTGCAGCTCCTTTCACTATGCTCTCATGTCTATATGAGACTATGCACATTCTTTCCCTCTCTAGATATACCTCTTTCAATCGTGTGAAGAACCATTTCCAAGATGCAATATTTTTTGAATCAACTATACCATAAGTAATTGATATAATTTGGCCTGAAAAAAAATGACGACATTGAATTAAATCTGAGAAATAGTTGGCTATGATACCTTAGGGGTATATTGATACTATATGGGTATCATAGAGTATAACAGAAAAAAATGTGTAATATATGAGAATAGGTTACCTTGTGCATCTTATGTGACAGCGGTTAGCATTTTACCTCTATATGTTGCCTTTAGGAATGTTCTATCGACTACCATAGTAGGTTTACCATACCTCCACCCCTGAATTGGTATATTTAATATTATAAAAAGGTATAAGAAAGATCCATCCTGCTTGGTGTGTAGTATCATAACTATCCCTAGATTTGCATATTGCAACTTGTACAGGTATGTTGGTAACTGTGCATATGCATCTTTTGGGTTGCCTCTTATATTTTGAACTGTCCTTTCCTTTGCCCGACATGCTTACATATACATCAAGTTGATGACGTATACTTTTTTAAAATCTCATTGGATATCTGTTGGTGCGTACACTATTTTTGGATCGATAATTTTCTGTTGTACGATACTACTTACAAAGAGCGCAGTGACATGAGTGTATGTGCAAGATCTCTTATGTAAGGGGTAGGTGTGGACATTCTTAAACTCTGTTAATCGAAACATAACTGATATTTTTATGCTCCTTTCTCTAAAAGTCCAACCATATGTCTCGTTTATACAAATAACAACATGTCAACCATAAGACGAATGCTATATGATATCACTTCTAGAGCAATAAATGGATGTTACATGCTATATTATTTGTGATATCATTAGAATATATTATATTGTGATGGTATCAATGAGTAAATAAGTAGTGTTTTCACTGAAGAACTGTTTCTTCATCCTTAATACCATAAGAGTATATATATACCATGATGGAATCAAGAACTAATTGAGCGGTTTTTGACTGAGGCATTATATGTTCCTCTTTGATGCCATAATAGTATATATATACTCTAATGGTATCAAGGACCAAAATGATTAGTGTTTTCACTGAAATTGCTCATTTATCCTTGATACCATCAAAGTATATATATACTGTTGTTGAATCAAGTAGAAAATTAGAAGTGTGTTTGTTGAAGTACTATCCATTTATCTTTGATACCATCAGAGTAATATACTCTAGTAGTATCAATGAGTAAATGAGCAATGTTTTCACTAATTTCTTCATCCTTGATACCATAAGAATGTATATATATAATGCATGCATTAATTAATTGCTACCCTAGAGGGGTCGTTTGGTAGAGTGTGTTAGAAAAAATAATGCATACATTAATTAGGTGTATTAGTAGTACCTTGTTTGGTACACTTTTTCATGACATGTATAACTAATGCATTAGTTATACACTCTATTGTGTATTAAGGCTTGCATTACTAATACCATGGATTTCTAGGTGTTAGTAATGCAATGGGATTCAATGCTTGCATTAGTATGGTTAAAGACCCAATTACCCCTCAAAACCCATTTTACATCTTTTCCATCATAATTGTTGAGGATATTTTTATAAATAAATATTTTTATGCAATACGTCTTTTTTTAATACACTAAATCAAACAATACATAAGAAATATTCTATGTATAATTAATGCAAGCATAACTAATACAAGCATTAATAATGTAATCATTACTAATACACTATATTTAGCATTATTTTGATACACTCTACCAAATGACTTCTAGTAGTATCAATGAGTAAATGAGTAATGTTTTTACTGAAGAATTATTTCTTCATCACTGATACCATAAGAGTATATACATACAACATGATGGTATCAAGAATTAATTGAGCAGTTTTTGATTGAACCATTACATGTTCCTCTTTGATGCCATCAGAGTATATATATACTCTAATGGTATCAAGGAGCAAAATTGTTTAGTTTTTTCACTGAAACTGCTTCTTGATACCATCAAAGTATATATATATATATTGTTGTGAAATCAAACAGTAAATTAGAAGTGTGTTTGTTGAAGGACTATCCATTTATATTTGATACCACTAGAGTATAATATACTCTTATGGTATCAATGAGTAAATGAGTAGTATTTTCACTGAAGAACTATTTATTCATCCTTGATACCATAAGAGTATATGCATATAACATGATGGTATCAAGAATTAATTGAGCATTTTTTGACTGAAGCATTACATGTTCCTCTTTGATGTCATCAGGGTATATATATACTCTAATTGTATCAAAGAGAAAAATTGTGTAGTATTTTCATTGAAATTGTTCCTTGATACCATCAAAGTATATATATACTGTTGTGGAATCAAGTAGTAAGTTAGAAGTGTGTTTGTTCAAGGACTATCTATCTATCTTTGATATCAACGAGTAAATGAGTAGTTTTTTATGTATGTTTCATTTTTGTTCCTCTTTGATGCTCTTAGAGTATAAATTTTGCTCTAATAGTATCAAGAAGGGAAGAGGCAGGTATTGTCAGGACCCAAACCTAGGGCCTAGACGTGACATAGAGATTGAGGAATCCGAAAGTACCTCAAACAAGCCTCTTAGCATTCTTTTAGCATTTCATAGGTAATAAAAATAAATAAGCAAGCGTAAATCATAATAGTAAATCTTAAACTTACATATGTCCAACAATACCTCTAACTTTTAGATTTAACGGGGCTAAGACAAGTCCCTAGCTCACCCTCAATCATAATAGAAAGAAATTTCGTAATAAGTGTCTAAAGATTTCAACATATCATAAGATATAAGGATAAAGGAGTATTATTTCTGGAACATGGAAAATCACCAAAAGTAGCCTTCAAACGAAATTTCAACTAGCCACGTAGAGGAGAATGAGGAGGAGCATCGGTCCCTACATGGTGATATCATGTAGGCAAAATAGTATGTGTTAGTACTTTAAATGTACTAAGTATATAGGCATGCATTACAAAGTAAAATATTTAACACATTTATAAGGTAAAGTACATAAATAAATGCATGCATGAGTAATCAAGTAGATATCATTTAAATTATACATATGTGGATATATACATGCATTAGTAATCAGGTAAATAGCATTTGAAACACTCATGTGTGGGAAGTTCACTATAACCGACATTAAGACCATACGAGCTATTACATGGAATCCAACATAACCTCCTATGTTGGCCGGAGAGACTACTTGCCGGATAGAACTCCCTCAACTTTATTCATTTCTTTAACGTTAACTTTAAGGGCTTTCATGGATCCATTAGACTAAGCCTACAAGGTCTCCTATGTTGGCACATAGTTAATGAGGCTAGGGGTTGCTATAAGGATTCCCATATCGAATTCCACCTCAATGCCCCATTCAGTGCTAAGTCAATCCCGTGGAATAGTTTAATACTTCAAAATAGTCGTAGCATATAGCTTGAGAATTCAAAACATCACATTTGGTGGAATAACTCATTAAAAGTTTTAGTGATTCAAATATGTAAGAATTGTCCTTATAGCATAAAGAATCCATCATTCATATCATTTCATCATTCTTTTATTTCATAAGATTCCCTTTTGTCATAGACATTGCTTTCATAAACATTTATTTGGAGTCAAAGCTTTCAAGTCAAACTTCATTGAAAATATAGTAAAATTAGGTGGTTTTAAATCATTTCAACTTTCAAACATGTATGTAAATGAAATTATGCATAAATAATTTGAAAATCATTAATTAAAAATCATTCTTTAAATAACCCACCAAGAATTTCAAGAACCTTTAAAGCGCTAAATAGGGAAAAATACTTGAAAACCATCAATTCATACATATGTAATCATTTTGCATCAAAATAGACCAATAATCATTAGTTTAACCATGATTCATGCTATTAAGTAGAAATAATAATTACCCATAAGAAAATCTTATTTGAAATCAAGAGATTTAGTTGAAAGAGTTTTAGACTCCGTGGGTGGAAGAATCCATTGATAAACACAAGCATACCTTAGAGTAAAGCTTAAAGAAAATAAACATAATTTATCATATAATCAAAATACTTTAAGCGTGAGAGTGGAAGAAATACTCTCATTGAAGCCTTACATACCTGGATTCTGAAGTTTTACTCAGAATCGAAGGACTTAATGAACACTTTTAAATCCTAATTTTTTTTCCTCACCGGAGCGTTTTGTGTACTATACGGAGTATATGAATCACCAGAATAGTATTTCTATACTACTAAGAACTAAAACTATATTTTGAGAATGAGTAAATGAGTGTATAGAGAGAAGAGTTGCTTGAGAAAGCTTGATGAATAAAATAATAAAATAAGGTGGGTATTTATAGGTGTGAAGGAGGAACCTAACAATAATTAAAATAATTATAAAGAAAAATCTAAAAAATTTGAAGGAAGATTGTGATGTCATGGATGATGTCAAATGGATCTAGATCTTTCCATAGTTGGTGAGATAAACTTTTTTTTAATGGAATATCCTTTTTCGGAGCTGCGTTTGAAAAAGATAACTTCCTCATTAGGAATTTGTGTCTTCATATGAATTGTTGATATAGAAGTCTAGTTTCATGTTGTTTAAGAATCAACCGATTTTGAGCATCCTACAGTGAGATATGATTTTTCTTCTACAAATACTCCATTTTATCACAGCATCATGTCTTGCAACAATTAATTTATTTGAACTACTTAACCTTCGTAAATTAAAATATGATATTCACTAAAGTTGTAGGTAATGATGTTTGAGTTATTCACAAATTTGAATCACCTAATTTGGACTATCCTATTAAAGGTTATGCCCAAAATACAGAAGCGATATCATTTTCATCGAGAATTAGAACATCATATACATTTTTAAGGGGTGTTACAATTACGGACACAAGCAAGCAATCCGTTGAAGTTCACCAGATCTACATTGACAAACAAACAATAATCAAATCAATGCGACAACATTTAGTTCAGGAAAATTTTGAATATCGAACTCAAAAATCTTGTAAAAGAAGTTATGCTATCTGAACAGAATATCAATCAGAGCAATCCTTTGGTGAAAACACTTGCCTCGTCTTCTTTGATATCATCAGATTATATTATACTCTGATGGTATCAAAGAAGTAGTGCTTCACTAAAAACACATGTAACACCCCCTAAAAACGTTATATATGGTGTTCCAATTCTTGATGAAAATGATACAATTTCTGTATTTTGAGAATAACTTTTCATAGGTTGGTCCAAATTAGGTGATTTAAATTTTTGAATAACTCCAACATTACCTACAACTTTTGTAAAGACCATATTTTAAGTTTCGGAGGTTAAGTAGATCAAATAAATTAATTTATGCAAGACATGGTACTGTGACAAAATAGAGTGTTTGTAGAAGAAAAATCATATCTCATTGTAGGTGCTCCAAATCGGTTGATTCTTTAATGAAATGAAAGTAGACTTCTAGAGCAATAATTCATATGGGACACCAAACCCTAATGAGGAAGTATCTTGTTCAAACACAGCTCTGAAAAAAGGCATTATGTTAAAAGAAGGTTCATCTCACTAACCATGAAAAGATCTAGATCCATTTGACATCACTCATGACATCAATAGTCCTCCATTTGACATCACCATGACATCACAAATCTTTCATTAATTGTTTTCAAATTATTTATGCATAATTTCATTTACATACATGTTTGAAAGTTGAAGTGATTTAAACCCACTTAGTTTTACTATATTTTTAATGAAGTTTGACTTGAAAGCTTTGACTCCAAATAAATATTTATGAAAGCAATGTCTATGATCAAAAGGGAGTCTTATGAAATAAAAGAATGATGAAATGCTATGAATGATGGATTCTTTATGCTATAAGGACAATTCATGCATATTTGAATCACTAAAGCTTTTAATAAGCCATTTCATTGAATGTGATGTTTTGAATTCTCGAGTTATATGCTATGACTTATTTTGAAGTATTAAATTATTCCTCCCTGTCCGCACTGGACGTCATGCATCTTTCCGCTTCCACATCTCCATTGAGTGTTGCCATCTTGGCCTTCATGGTCTCTATCGTGCTCAACGTGTCCATGAGCTGATACTCCAAGAAAGTAATTGTCTCCTTCACCTCGTACTCGGCCACCTTGCGCACCTCCAACTCCTTCCGGATATTGTCATTCTCCTCAAGGGTGAACTCCTCTAGAGGCTTGAACTTGTCGTCGAACTTGTTCAAACGCTTTCACAATATATTTACGGTGTGTCGGACAGCATCCACCCTTGCGATCCACTCCATGCCGGGCGTGACGTCCACGGGCTCCTCGCCTCGCTCATCTTCACTCATCTCAGTGGTCGAGGGTAAGTAGGATGTTAGGGACTCACTTGGTGTAGGCTCAAGCACACCTCCTCATTTCTCTTAGAGTTTTTCTTTCCCTTGCAGGGCTTCTTTCCAACATCTTGTTTGATGTTGGTGGCGGTAGTGGCGTTGATGTCTCCCTCACTTGCCATATCTCTTAGTAGAACCTCGCTCTGATACCACGTTGTCACGGACTTAGACTTCAACTAAGACCTCCGTGCGGCACTTGACAATTTACTCACGAATTTTTCACGTTGCAAACTCAAGTAAGCCTTTAAGACTAGATTGCTAAGGGAACGCTAGATTGTAAGAAAGACAAGAGAGCTTTTATGAAGAAGGTGTTGTATTACTTGGAAGAATGCTTGATTTCTTGATGATTTGCTACAAATGAATGTCCCCTCTATTTATACTACTCCTTAGGGGCTTAAGTGTAAATAAAAATTACTACACAAATCCTTTCATATTTACAAACTAATCCCTCTTCTAGATTTCTCTACACAACTAGAAGATTCTAAGGACTTTCCATGCAAATTCATGAAATTCTAAAGTCTTCCAAGGAAATTCTTCACATGTCTCTAGAACCTTCCACTATGGACTAGCATTTTTCCTATGTAAGGCTTCCACATGGGTAACTTTATGACATGTGGCACTTACGTGGTGCTTATGTGGCGTGATGTTGTGGAGGGTCATCACATTATGATGTGTAAAGCCTTTTGAAATACATTTCATGGTTCTTATTTCTATTTTCAATGAGTGTGAGCTAGGGACATGTCTTAGATCCCGCCAAGTCTCTGATGTTGTGGTATTGTTGGACATGTATAAGTAAGCTTTGACAAATTTGGTTCTCATTGAAATGTTTTCCTTAGTCCCATTACCCCCCCCCCCTTTTTCGCTTGAGACTTGGATAAGGTATCTCCGGGTGTCTCATTCGTCGTGTCGCATCTAGGCCCTAGGCTTGGGTCGTGACAAACGTTATTATCATTGTAGTGGTTGTTTGAATCTCAAACTCCATTGTGCTGGACTAAAATTACAATGTTATCCATTAATGGATTGAAACTTCAAACCCAGAATTTTGATACTAGAAGGTAGCTTGGGGAAGAAGAAGACGGGTTTGGAAAGAAGCGACAATTTGCACGTTACTTGTTTGGTAAAGAAGTCGCGCGTGCATTAGTTGATATAACCCTTTTAGGCGCACGAAAGTAATGGGTATCCAATAATAAATAATTTTCCTTTTTGGGGTATAACAATAATTATCCAAAAAAAATATTCATAATAATATATAAAATATATTTATAACACACAGAAATGTACAGATATTTGTTGATAACTACCAAGAAAGTGACCAAGACATTAGAAATAAGTAAATAAATAGCATATCATAATTTAATCCTCCACCGATCGCCGGGCCCAAACTACCTTTCCGGTGGAAAGCAACGTCAAACAATGGCAAGTAGAACAACTTTTTCTCCTTATTTTATCGTTAATTATTAAAGCAGCAGCGGCCCCTAACTTGTAAATATATTCTTTTTCTTCTCAACTTGCTCTCTTCTTACTCAACCCCTTCACCAAAAGAAAAATTGATTTTCCATTTGAGTGCTCTATCGACCAACCCCACCTCCCATCCATCTTCTTGTTTTTTTATGTGTTGTTGGCAAGCTGAGAGTAAATTCTTGATAAATATTTTTGTAGGTTTTGAAGTTTGTCCATTTTTTGTGTTGTAATTGGGAAGAGGGAGGAAAAAGAAATATGTTAGGGAGGGAGTGTTGGTGTTGGAACAATTTATCTGATTATTACCCTGCAGTTGAACCGCAGAAATTTTCTTTGCCTTTACCCCTTCCTAAATGGCCTCAAGGTATTTCTTCTTCAAATTTCTTGATTTTTTTGGAAGAAACAAGGTGCATGTTGAACATGATGAAACAGAAGAAATATATATATATATATATATATATATATATATATATATATGGTTCCTTTTGGTTTTCTTTAATTCAACTCAATTCTTGCCTACTTCTTTATGTTATGCTTATTTATGATCAAATGGGTCAACAAAATGAAATTACCACTTCTAACTAACAAAATTTCTGCTTCATGGAGAAGAATTTTTTTATTTTTTTCCTCTTAAAATCCTAATTGGGAAGAAGATTCAGTTTGGACAAAGGAAAATTTTGTTCATTTCTTGCTGATTTTCTGTTGAGACTTGGTCAAATATTGTGTTCTATTCTATGAAATTCATGAATTTGGTCAACTGTTTGGCTGGCAATGGGAGCTGTGACTGTTTCACTGTTCAAATCTGGTAGATTTTCTATTTTTGGAGTAAACTCGTTCTTCTTCTTCTTCAAGTTTTTATTTTATGAAACAGAAACAATTTGTCCCTTCTAGGTGCTGTAAGACAAAAAAAATAGTTTCTGATTATAGAGCTATTAATGGGTTGCAGAAGCTGAGAGCTTTCACATTTAACTAAATTTAGCTAACTTTGATAGAGTTACTTCGATTTCTGTTTCTATTTATTTGTTCATATTATTTTGTTGTAACTGTTTCTTTTTCAGAATGTTTTGCCATGCCTTGTTTAGTATGTTGCTGTGGTTTCTTCACTCCTATTATTTTCTTGAGCTCAGAGCCCACTTGTGGGATGTAAGTGAATTTTTAAAGAAAAAAACGCATGCTGAATAGAAGCTCAGTTTGCTAATGGCATATGTTGTTTTGTAGGCAAAGGTTTTGGTACAGGAAGAATATGTTTAGGGGAAATTGAAGTTGTTCAAATCACCAAATTTAAGAAAATTTGGGGTTGCAGCGCATCCTTTGGAAAATCAGACTGTGTTTCCTTTTATAAACCAGATGGAATTCCAAAAGGATATTATATCCTTGGTCACTACGGTCAGCCAGATGGTGAGCACATAACTGGCTATATTCTTGCTGCCAAAGACATATCTGCTGTCAAAGATTCAGCTTTAAAGCTTCCGGCTCTTCAAAAGCCTCTGAACTACACCTTAATTTGGAGTTCAGACTCCCAATACAATGGAAGTGGTTATATTTGGATGCCAAATGCACCAGTTGGTTATAAATCTATAGGATTTTTGGCTTCTGTTGAGCCTAATGAACCTGATTCTGATGAAGTTAGATGTGTCCGAGCTGACCTGACGGAAAATTGTGAGGCCTCTGAAATGATGTTTAGTTCAGATTCCCTTTTCCAAAGGAACCAATTTCAAGTTTGGAAAACTAGACCCTGCAATAGGGGCATGCTTTGTGCAGGAGTGTCTGTTGGGACGTTCTTCAGTAGTACAAGCTTCAGTCCTGGAGATGAACTTGATATTGCATGCTTGAAAAATCTCGACTCTTCTCAACACGCAATGCCCAATCTTGAGCAGATCCATGCCCTCATCAAGCACTATGGACCAACAATGTATCTCCATCCAGATGAGATTTATTTGCCTTCCTCAGTTCCATGGTTCTTCATGAATGGAGCTCTCCTTTACAAAGATGGAAAGAATAATGGTACAGTCATCAACTCAAAAGGCTCAAACTTGCCTGCCGGAGGGGTAAACGATGGTCAATATTGGCTCGATTTACCAAATAAGGATGATGCAAATAGAACCAGCGTCAAATGTGGGAATATTGAGAGTGCAGAGCTCTATGTTCATGTTAAACCATCTTTAGGAGGAACCTTCACAGATATTGCAATGTGGATATTCTGTCCTTTCAATGGACCGGCTACCGTCAAAATTGGATTGTTGAGTTTTGCTTTGAATAAAGTCGGAGAGCATGTTGGCGATTGGGAGCACTATACACTCCGTGTCAGCAACTTTTCTGGTGAGCTTTGGGGCGTGTATTTCTCGGAGCATAGTGGTGGTGAATGGGTAGATGCCTGCAACTTGGAGTTCATTGAGGGTAACAAGTCGATTGTATATGCATCAAGACATGGCCACGCAAGTTTCCCACATTCTGGCTGCTATCTTCAAGGCTCTTCTAAACTCGGGGTCGGACTGAGAAATGATTGTGCCCGTAGCAAATACTATGTGGACTCTAGCAGCAAATATAAAATTGTAGCTGCTGAGTACCTTGGAGAGGGAGTTGTTGCAGAACCACCATGGTTGCAGTATATGAGGGAATGGGGTCCAACCATCATATACGATGGGCGATCAGAAGTGGAAAAAATAATCAAGCATCTTCCATTTTTCATGAGATTTTCAATGGAGAGTCTCATTGAGCTATTTCCAACTGAACTGTATGGTGAAGCAGGGCCAACAGGACCAAAGGAAAAGGACAATTGGTTGGGGGATGAAAGATGGTAGCCGGTAGGTGATTTGACGTCGTGTTTTGGTATCCCTATCATAGCTGCTCACGTCCCAAATGTACATAGCACCCCTATGAATTGGTCTATTTCACACCATTTCTTGCATATGTCGGATGTGTGAAAGCTGCTTGAGTAGCAACACTGCAATAGGGGGTTCAAATGAAAAACCTTTTTTGGCAGCTGTCTAAAAAGTATTGCTCCTACTGATTAATTATCCTATTCCCATGTAAATTGCAACAGCAATCATAAACTTTCCATGATTAAAGTTGTCTCGACAGTAGTCTATTACACGATCAACAAACTAAGAGCCAATCTTTTGAGTCACCTCTTATTTATTTTAACATAAACCAGCAACACTGAAGGCTGAAATTAGAATAAGAAATTTACCTTTCTGTAAAAAAAAGGAAAAAAAATATGCACAACTAATCAGAAAGTGTTCTGGATGTAAAGAGTAACATAAAGAAGTCGAACAATTTGACAAAATATGATCGGCATTGCATCCTGTAGTTGTATACAATTGTTTAGGGATAGGGGGCTAGCACAAAAGAGGGATTTTCCTTCTTTGCAATATAGTATAGCATTAGGGTAGTTCAGACAAAAGAGACATTCCTCTGTATTTTAAAATTCAACTACTCATGACAACAGTCTCACTCTACAAAGAGCCAAGTCTCAGAAGAGCATTTCCATCTATCCTACCCCAAAAAGAGGTGTGTTTCTCATGTCATGACTCAAACCTAAAACTGAATGTTTACCTAGTCCCTCGGTATATTGAATCGCCACAAAAGTAAGAACCAAAAAATAACTGAACTATGATATAAATACATGGATGACATCACTTTGCTGATCTGCCATCCCTGTTAAGTCCCTCCCAACTTATCTCTTGAGCACACTCCCCGCAAACAGTGCTGCAACCCCACTTTGTGCCTTGACTTCTAAGTGTAAGCAAATGTGATAGGTTTGTGCACTTCCTTGGCACCAAACGGCATCTTGAACCCCCCACTGAAAATACAAGATTACTGTCCTCTGGCGGAAAAACGGTGGCACTGGGAACCACTGGCTTTTGCTTTGACAATGATTCAGTGGTAGAGACATGCTGCTCAACAGGTTCATCAGGCGAAACTCGCCTCTCTTCCCATTCAATAGATCTCCGGTACACTTCCCATGCCATTTCCTGCTCTTCTTTTGATAGTTTTTCATCCTCATTCTCTTGGAGGAGACTCTCATGTTCATGATAATTCGCAATCCACCTGAAGAAATAACTAACTTCTTAAAAACATTGTTCTTCTTTTGATAAAGTAAATAATAATTTATCAACTAGAATGAGTTTCCCCAACAAACTAAGAGCCTGTTTGGATTGGCTTTTGGTTTTTTACTTTTGACTTTTGACTTATAAGCCAGCCAAAAGTTAGAAATCCTAACTTATGGCTTTGGGCTTAATTTTATCATTTTAGCTTAAAACCAAGCACTTATAAGTATTTTTTTAATTTATCCAAACACTCCAAAAGTGCTTAAAGTCTAACTTATGACTTTTGGCTTACTTTCATCATTTTAGCTTAAAACTAAGTGCTTATAAGAACTTTCTTTGATTTACCCAAACACTCCAAAAGTGCTTAAAAGCTATTTAGGCTAAAAAAAAACCTTTAAATAAGCCAATCCAAACAGACTTTAAGTACACCCAGAAAAAAATCTAAAGCTTGAATGCTTAGCTGCAAAAACATCCAGACATACACAAGTAGGGATGTCTCGATGTCTTTTAACCCAAAAGACATTGCAGGTTATGGTTTTAACTAATAACCACTACATTAATAAAAAGATAACACCTAAAGAAAGTAAAAACAGAAAAGAGGAGAAGAAGCACATCATATTAACACAATTCAAAAAATACGGTCATTCTAGATAGAGCCAACACTTGCACTAAAAGGTGGTATACTTGGTTCTGGAGGAAATTTATACAGAGTCAACTTGTCAGCATCAGTAGTGAAGGAAGAACTGCAAAAATTAGTATGGGAATGATAGAAGTAAAATATGGAGAATCGCTGAAAACAAAAGGCATTTGCTCAAAAACTTCTAGAGCATTATGAGTTCAAAATATGAGAAGTAGGTGCTCCATAGAATTTTTCATTTCTTTTTCATAGGTGAAGCAGGGGCACTAATGCCCAGATAACTTACATATCATAACAAATCTTAAGGTACACTGGGGTCTATCAGACACTAAATAAAGAATAAAGTGATCCAGGTCAACCAAGAAATCAGCTATTGGATGGTTTTTTCACTTTGGGAAGATGGATATCCTAACAAGGTTTTAGAAGTGATGACAGTAATATCCTCTTACTACAGCTGGTGGATTGTTTTGTTTAGTTCCTGATTCAGCTGGTGCAAGGCTGACATCAGACAACAACAACCGACTTGATAACAGAAACAACCAGTCTCATTCAACATTGATATATCAAAAAGTTGATTTTAAGAACGATGAAGAAAACTATGAAAGAATTCCAGAGACCCAGTTTTTCTAAGTGAATAAGTCTCTTGATGTTTACAGAATTATGCAGAAAGAAACAGGAACAGTTTTTTTTTAAGGGAAAAAAAAATACTTCGTTCCTGTTTCTTTCTGCATAATTCTTTAAATATCAACAGACTTATTCGCTTAGAGAAAGGAATGGAGCATACTTAAACAGACCTAGACAAATAAAAACAATTGGGCTTTTCCGATTATAGCAAATCAGTCACCCCCACAGGTTCTGGATATTATCTCCTCTGAAGTCTAAAGCATGCAAACCATTACACTATTAATTAGAAAGGTGAAAGATAAAGTGAAACTTATTTTAAAACCCACATACACTCACAGCTATGTATAGTTTAATGAAAACATATAATTGAAAAATCTCAGAACACAACTCATTGCACAAGACTCCCAAAACACATTGAAAACGACAGAATTCATGTTCTGCATAAATTATTGAGCATAACGACACAAGAAAAGAACATCCTACCGTGGATGATGCCTGTCAATCAAACTTTGCATCAGCTTGTCAGAAGAAGAGTTTCCATTTGGAAGGGTTAATTTTTGTTTCGGAACACTTCCAACATCTACATTTGCGCTTGCTTCACCGGCATGTTCTCTTACTTGCTTCAATTCCAGAGGTATATCACAGCTTTCGTCATCTCCAAATTCAAAAAGATGCAACATTTCCTCTTTAGATATAGTTCTATGAACTTGTTGCCTATCAACCACCCGTGCTGCAAGACCTTCCTTCGTTACCTGCTTGAATCATCCACTTATATAATTCAAGAAATAAAAGCTATTCTGACATGAGCTGATTCTGGATTCTTCTTTTACCTGACGCTTGTATATCTTCTCCTCCATCGTTCCATGTGCCAGTAAACGGTAAGCAAAAACAGGTTTTGTTTGACCATACCTAGAATCATACAAAGCATTCAGGCTAAATATATATTCTAATGGTACCTGGGTGTTTTATAATGAACAAATTTGGAAGACACACCTCCAAGCTCGATATATAGCTTGAAGATCATGAGTTGGATTCCAAGAGCCATCAACTATAATTACACGGTTGGCAGCATAAAGATTGATACCAAGAGATCCAGCTCTAGTAGATATCAAAGCGCATTTAACCCTTCTATTCAATGGACTGTTAAAACAGTCAACAAGTCTCTGCCTTTCAGATGATTCCGTTCTTCCATCAATCCTATTGTCCAAAAGTGGAGACGAAAAACTCTCAATGACACAATTAGTGAAAGAAAGAAAACAAAGACAAACCACATCAGCAGAAACAATTGAGCAAAATAACATTCACCACTACATCCCCTTATCGTAACCTTTTTTTGACAATTAGTACTGTTGTATTTTAATGCTCGCCACCTCCGAAAAATTGTTACACAAAGGAGTAAGTCAGAATCTAGATTTACAAGGCACCTAAGAAGTCTACAAGTTCATTCACTTCCCCTTACTGTAACCTTCACCATCTTTCCAAAAACAACAGTGATATTGGGCTTCCTGACCATCAAAACTGGATAAACTTTGACTAAGATGTAGTACAAAATCTGGTGTACTTTTTGATAAGAAATGGACCTTGGGTCTAACTCAACCCCAAAATTAGGTCGTGAAGTGAGGATTGACTAATGCTATAGAAGGAAATAATCAATTCCCTCCACCAATGTGGACGCTTAACATCCCCAACACGTCAAAGACTAGATATCTAGAGATTGGACAACGCAATATGAGTTCGGATTTATTATAAGAAATGGACCTTGGGCCTAACTCAACCCCAAAAGCTAGCTAATGATGTGAGGGGCCAAAACCGTATAAGGAGACAAGAAGTGAAACACTTGACTTTCGTGCGAGGAAAGAGGAAATGTTGGCAATTCTAGTTTAGATGGAATTTGAGGATAATTTCAACAAGACAACTTTTAAAATAATTCTACTTATTTAACTAACGTTCAGTGTACCAATTATCTTATGTTCCATTTTACCATAATCAGAAGGAAGAGATCCGGCCCCTAAAGAGCTCTTGTGATGAATAAGAAAAGCTAAACTAATAAGTAAAACCAACAAGATGAGTAGACGACTATGTCTACTTCTTTGAGAGTACACCTGGATAGCTAATAATTATAAGGACATACTCTAAAAAGATGTAAAGGTGTGTGCCGCATAATATATGAATCAATGGGCTTGCTTTCTTTCCATTGTCGACTGGGGAAATGTAACTTTTTTCTTTGACTAGATGATTGGAATCACTCTAAAAATAGGTCAAATGTTCTTTTGAAGACGATCAAATTTGCAAGAATTATATCTTTCAAATGACATAGTGAGATATTCGTAAGAAATGCAACAATAATGATGGTTCCCGCATCAATGTTTTTAGAAGATACTTTTAGTAAATAAAAGTGTGCTCCCTCTAACATGTCAAGCTTTTAGATAAGATGGACACACACTTGAACATGACATTAAAGCAAACTGTGATCCTAGTCTTGGTATTGGACAATCCTCACATCATGAGCTAACTTTTGAGTTGAGTTAGTACCAAAATCCATTTTCTTTACATGGTATTAGAGGTAGAACATACATGTTATTGTATTTCCTAATGTTGGGCTTCATATTATGTTATCCACGCTCCAATTGACAAGCATGAGTATACGATATGATGTTAAATCGTCCCACATTGATTGGAGAGTAGACATTTGTCTCTTTAAATGTTCTTGGGCAATCCTCACCACATGAACTGGCTTTTGAGGATGGTCAAGCCTAAGGTCCACTTTCTCATCGTGATATCCAAACATGCAAATATCAAGAGTTCGAGTTCCATCTCCGCCCATCAATAAAAAGAATTTTCAATGACCAATAAAAAATTTAAGTTTGTATTTGAAAGGGCGTGTTGAAAACATAGTAAGCAAATTAAAGTGTGATCCTAATAGCTCAAGTGTTATAATGAGCTGGTCCCACACGTCAACATGGTACACGAGTAGGCAGAGGTCTTGAGTAAAAATCTCACCACCACCCTTTGATAAAAGATATTCACAAGTTTGGCCCATAAGAAAAAAAGAAACTAGGCTCTAACGCAAGGTAACATGTTGAATCACACAGTTCAACAAATGCCAAAGAGAATCAGTAAAATCATGTACTGTAGTATTAACAATAACAACAATGAGGTAATTGTCATCATTGTCAAAAAGAGTTTATGTTTTGCGAAAGATCATCGTCCTAAATAGTTTAAACAAGGTATGCACACCTGTACCAGTCTTTCCGCCGCTTCCAGTACTTCCCCTTTTTCCCTGGGCGCGTTAGTTTTGAAAGATATAGTTCAAGGAGATCTAGGGTTGACAAGCTCTGACTAAACACAAGTGCTTTGTCACCAACTTTAGAGCTCATTGTCAGGATGTCGAGTAGCAGAACCATTTTGCCACTATAATCAACTTCTTTGCAATTATTTTCTAGAAGATCGCTCCACCAATCCTGCAAAACAGAAACAGTGAGCTGGGAAACTAATAATGACATTTCAAAAAAAAAAATGGAACAATCACCACATATAACATGAATTGTAGAATGTAGATACAAAACGGAGAGTATATACTACAGAAGATGGCAAGAGTTTCCTGCCATCCATCAATTAACCATACCAGCAAAATTACAGAAGTTAGCAAATAGGAAGCAAGAAATATACCCCATGGAGGAAGCCATTATGATTTTTTTTGAGAGCTTCACTGTTGCTATTCGGCTTCTCTGCAGAAACTGACAAACGGATATTTATACGTGATAATGAAGATAGGCTAATTGTCATTTCAATAACATATTAATGGAAACGCTTAATACAACCAAATGTTATTTATTATCCTGAACTCACTTAAATCAGGCCACAGAAAAATGGTTATACAAGCCAGACATGGCTCCTGGTATCAGAACAGGAGCACGTGAAATATTTCCATAAGTGTTGGTCAATTGCACACATTGTATGCGAATTCAACACATCATGCAGTTGATATACTTAATCAACACTACTTCAGTATCATAGAGAGATTAATATGCAATATATATTATCAGGAATACATCCAACTACACAGTAGCTCAATCCAAAAATTCCTCTGGATGCCTCAAGAGGCATATATATCAATATGCTATAGACTCAAAAATAAATCCTTCTATTAAATCTGTACTACCAAAAGAAAACTAATCGCTAGCTGGTACTTTATATCCAGAGTGAAGGAAAGCAAAAAGTACCTCCAGGAACCACATTATAATCTGTGTTCTCATCACTTGAGCAATCATCAGCAAGAAGGATCTCAACAGCATCTTCAGGACGACTACAAGTTCTGTTTTCTCGCATCAATTGCAAAATCCCGGGATGGTTCCATATCTATAATCAATAACACTTCTTGTAAGTAGAAATCTATCGTTATATACACATTTATGGAAGAGCCACTGCAACCATGCTAAGTAAATAAAAATGTCAACAACAACAACAACATACCCAGTGAAATCCCACAAGTGGGGTCTGGGGAGAGGGTAGGATGTACGCAGACATTACCACTACCTCATGGAGATAGAGAGGTTGTTTCCGAAAGACCCTCGAAGTAAATAAAAACGTCAAAAGACTTTAATTTTCCAACAAACTCTGCATTATTCATTTTACAAAAATGATGGATGTTTTCATCCAGGCTTCAAATTTCTATCTATTTCCTTAGCTTTTTATAAAAAGAACTATTTATAGAGAAAATGAACCAGAAAACAGGATGACCATGGACAGAAAACAACGATCAATCAACTATAGCTCAACCTCGAAACAGTTGAGGCTGGCTATATTAATCCTAGGTATTCCTCTGCTTTATCTAGCTCAAACCACTTGCTCATTTTTCAGAGAACTCACCGTGGTAAAAACATTTTAATTTTTTAAAAAACTATTTTCATGTTGATTGTCTATTTATTACAAGAAACGAAGAGAAGAAAGAGAAACTTCTATTTATTTCATTTTCTTTTTTATAGCTCAATCCCAAAATAGTTGAGGTTAGCTATATCAACACTAGGTAATCCTCCGCTTTTTCCAGTTAACCCCCTGCTCAATTTTCAGAGAATGTACCATATGGTTAAACAAGTTTCATGTTGATCGTCAACTTACCACAACTATCCCGTTATCCGAGATGGGAAACATCTATACTTTTCAAACTTCACTTAGGAACAATCTATATCCTATATTATATTAATAGCACGAAGGTCTTTAATGAAATGTCATTCGTCTTTTTTAATCTTTAAAAAAAACCTTTTACACTAGATAAAATAGTCATTTAGGTATATTCTTAATATTTAGTACTTTGAAATCATCTAAAAATCTGCTTATTAATTCTCTCCTTATTTGAATCATGTAAGAAGCCCTAATTTTCCGAACTTTAAAATCATTAAGATTTTACTTTATACAGATTGTTTCGGATATTGTCCCTTTTGAAATCCAAAGATACATGTAAATTATATGCACTTTTTTTGTCGAATTCTAATTTCTACTGCTAATATATAGGCTATTTTAGTTTAACGAAGAACAATTCAAATAGAATTTCAAACAAACACTTCTGGATTTTGATTGATATAGGAGTTCAATAAAAAATTAAGTTGCATCATTCACGGTGAAAAAACCATCATGAACTCGAGAAATAAATCAGCAAAGTTAGTAATGGGATGAATATGCTCCAACACAATATCATTGGGCTGTAAAAGGAATTGAAGATCAACTATGAAACAAAATATATTATGTGCAATACAGGTAAACTTTCATCTCTACTTTACACTTCTCTAACAACTTTAGTCTGGTGTTCTATCTTGCGCATTCATCAATATTTACATTGACATATTATTTTATCTTGATTTATCGATAATTCAAATTATTCGTTGTTTGTTAAGTAGTATTTGTTTTCATTCTCTACTTTTCAAGGTCTAAAATTTTAAGTAGACTATGTATTGTGAAGGTCTGCGTACAATCTACCCTCCCCAGACCCCACGTTGTGGGATTTCACTGGGTTGTTGTTGTTGTTGTATGTATTGTGAACCAATGTCTTAGCTATTCTAAGCATTGATCTTCTCGAGTAGAATTAAATTATCTAAAATCAACAAGATGCCAAAAAAATAATCTCTTTGATGTGAAAAGAAACTTGAAAAGTTTGTTTATCACCGGATGTTTACACTTAACTAAATGATTACCTTCAGAATCAACAAATCAAAATGATTATGTATACCACTTAACCACAATTAAGTGTTAAAAAGTGTATATGCAAAATATGTCTTACATTCATTGACTTGGTATAAACACTCTATAAGTATAAGTTTTTATCAAAAAATACTCCCTTTGATGCTTTTCAAGTTTTAAACCATTCACTTGGGGAGTCGGTATATTTTGAGGTTAAAGTTGTATGAAAACTATCTGAAACAAAAATAATTAAATTTTAAACTAAATTTGAGGTTGCATTAAATGAAGTTCAAGAATGCATTAATCGCATCTCCACCATTAGTTCCTGATATTCCAATCTGGAAAATGCACAGAAAAGGGACATTTTCTGTTAAGTCTTGTTATTGGAGCTTAAACTCTAATCAGACAATGGATATGGAATGGCATTGGAAACTAATTTGGAAAATCAAGATTCCTTACAAGGCCTTAGGTTTTACTTGGTTGGCAATTATGAAAGCATGTTTAACCCATAAAGTGTTACAAAGAAGAGGTATACGAATTTGCTCAAGTGTTACGTGTGTAGGAAAGAGGCAGAAGTTAACAGTCAGTCACTGACTCTCACACAGTAGAACATCTGTAAATCTGTGGGACATGTTCTTATGAATACTTGGGGTTAACTGGGTTATGCCCAAGACTACTATAGACATGCTGAGATAGGGGGGAGGAGTGGGCAGAAGAAGAAGATCTAAAGAGGACCGGTGGAAATGTATCCCAGCCTGCATTTGGTGGACACTGTGGAAAGAAAGAAATGAAAGATCCCATGATGGAAAACCCAGCAGCATCAAGAAAATCAAGGCAATAGCTTGAGACTGCTGTATTTTTGGTGTAAACAGGATTTGGTGGGAGAGGTAGAAAGTTTAGTGGACTTTATAGCTCAATTGTAAAGTTTTTTGCCCAGTTTTTGGCTTTTGAAATTACCCCCGGGGATTGTAAACCCCACCTTATCAGTCTTTTGTTGATGAGCTTATAGAGGTGAATATAAAGTTACCTGTATCAAATATAATAGTTAATTTTGTTTCCTTCAAAAAGGCAGCCCAATATACCAGTAGAACAATCTTTGATAATTTTCTTTAGATTTCATTGATTGATCTGACAATAAATGTATCAAACTTCATATTTCTTGATAATTTACATGAATTTACTTTTAGTATTCTTTGCAGACATAAGCATTTTAGTAAATTTAATATAACTAATTCAACTATCGAATCAATGGAATAAACGAATTACATCTCTTTTAATGTATATTTCTATTTTACATAATTTGTATTTCTTACATAAAAAATTTAATAGATTGACGCGACATTCACTTCACTTTTTTTACTTAAATTTAAGAGTTCATTTTGGACCTTGACAAACTGAAATTTGTCTTAATTTTTTAATTTGCAAAAAAATATAAAAGAATCTTATGAATTAAAAATTATCTATCCATATTTCAATGAGATATTTATGTATCTATCTATATAATACATTTTCGTATTATACTTGAACTACTTTCATATTATATTAAAAGTGCAAAGACCCATTAGCGAAATGTCGTTCGCCACATTCTACTCTTCAAAAAAAAAGATTTCTCACTAAACAAAATAGTCATTAATTATTTTTCTAACATTTCAGATATTAAATTAACTAAATTTTATAAAGTCACATTAGGAAACTTTCCCACTTTTGATTCCTTTTAGGTATAGGAGTCTAAATGTTATTAAAATCTTTCAAAATTCATTGACAATAAGAAAATCATGAACACTACTTTGAACTCTTTTTAGATTCAGGAAACCTTTATATGCAAATAAATTAATAGGTTTGTATTGCCGGAAAGGAAAAGATTGGTAGCCATAAAAGCTTGTAAATTCACATTAAAAATTAGGAAAATCATGTTTTGAACTCTAGGTTTAAGAATGTTTTTTCGTTCATATAATTCTCTGTCAATTTGAACTAAAAGTTTCATAACTATAAACGCTTTAGAAAAGATCTTGCAAATTCACATTATGCATTAAGAAACTCACAATTTAAACTCCTTGTAGATTTATGAGTCATCTTTGTTTTTTAATATAACTAAGGAGAAGCACAAACTTATTAGTGAGATGTGTGTTGATTTTTCTTATTCTTTGAAAATAGATTTCACATTGAACAAAATTGTAATTTAATTACTTTCCTAATATTTAGAACTTTAAAATCAACTAAAGTTTTTGTTATACAAAAGCACGAAATCTCTTAGCAAAAAAATGTTCAACTGTTTTAGCTCAAATATAAATCAGAATTAGGCCCTTTTATGAATGGAGATAATTGTTTATTAATCACAATCAATAAAAAGATGTGAATGAAAGCTTGGTATAATCATTTGGAGAGATAATTAATTAAGATTATACTTATATGACTCATACTACTATTTAGAGAGAGAATTCTAGAGTGAGAAGCCTAGAAGCATTCTAGAAGGTATATTTCTAGTAATAGGTGGAAGGTGTAATTTTTTAATATTACCTCCACTCAATCCTACCATCTCCACCTATAAATAGAGGTGGTCATTTGAGTTGTATGTGCGCTCAAGTAAAGAGTGAGTGATCAAGTAAGCAAGAAGTGAGTGATCAAGTGAGAAATAATAGAGCAACAAATAAGGCTGATAGAATGCGAAGGAAAGAAAATATTGAGTGTAAAGAGTTAAGGCCAAAGCTGGTCCTCACTATGAAATAATAACATTCAAATTGTGAGCAACCAATTGTAGCCAAAATTATCAACAAGATCATCTCTTACTGCATTGCCAAGTAGCATCACTCATGGCTATTGTAGGAGCTATTAAGATGGTTTGAGTAAAATGGACCATAACAAATATTGTGAATGATAACATTTTTCAGTCAGACCTTTAGAGCATGGACTGAAGGCGTAGAGTGTGGGATGTTAGCATGTTTCTCCATTAACACTTTTTTGGGTGGCATATCAGGAGAGAAATAGGAGATTTTTTGAGGGAAACATCTAAGGGATAGCCTCTTTTCTTTAATGTCCTTTTTGGTTCACCCATAAGGTTCACATTGTACAGAAGATTATGTGTCTTTTGTAGAGAATCATATATTGTCATAGATACTCTACTTTTTGGTAGACCTCTTGTATACACGAGCTTTCTCATTATGAATAAAATTACACTTCACTAAAATAAAGATAGTTATCTTTATTGAGTTAGCTATTTTATATTCTAAATAGTGGCAAGTTCATAAACAAAAAAAAATTGTACAAGAAACACATTTTCTTATTCAAGTGGTCCTATTTTGTATATGTAAAGGTTCCTAATTAAGAACATTGAGGTAGAAATCTCTCACCTTCTCATAGATGATACTCTTCTTAGTGGTGCTAAAGAATCGCAACTAAGATAATTGAGGTTTATCTTAGTTCTTTTGTAGCAGTTTCGAGCCTAAATATTTTTGAAAAGAGACTCATTTATGATATTGTGAGAAATATTGAAAAAAAATATTATTAAATTGTGTATCTAAATTATTACATTGAGTCCTTATTTATAGACACTACATTAGACTCCTTTTCCAACTAGGACACTATTATAATTCTTTTCCAAATAGGATTCTACATACTATTTTAAGTGGGATTGCATATACTATTCTTGTTCCTATTACTATTCTAATCCCCCCCCCCCTCTCAAGCTGGTGCATACAAGTCCCCCTCTCAAACTGATGCATACAAGTCATATGTACCTAGCCTGTTACAGATGTACCTAATACGAGGACCGATGCTGAAGATTTTGTTTCGCATTCCATTGATATGGTAAACCACGTCGTCACTTGCTGCTTTTTACAAGTAAACTAATATACTGTGGGGCTCTTATCATACATTAATTTCATCCAAAAAAAACCCAGTAAATTATGAAAATGCCAACAAGAAAGTACCTGAGCCAAGGCTTGGTATCCAGCAAAAAAGGATCTCTTCATTATCTTCTCACCAGAAACCTTGTCCTTAGTGAAGCCATGAACATCAAGAAATCTTTTATACAATTTTCTCTGTAAAGGAGAAAGCTTTACAGACATCACGTAGACAGTTTTTGGTGGCAAATCCATCTTCACAACATTCATGTCCATTCTTTGAACAAATCCTTTTAAGTGTTCATAGAGAATATGAGATCGCTGATTCATAATCTTAACATCATCAGCTGTAGAATTGGTGTGTTGACCATTTTCTATCGGATTCTGAAAGCTGCACCATGGAGATAATATTGTCAAAATACGTAGAGAGTAAGGAGAAAAGTGCAGTAAAAGGAACGATGACTTGCCGGTTTCTAAATTCATGGCTGCTGCCAAGAAATCCTTCTCTTACAAAATCAACCATCTGCCATGAAATCAAAATAATAAGACTAGATTTCAATATAAAAGTCTACCAAATAAACAACTTCATCATAGCCTTACACAATAGTACTCCATCAAATTGTTTTGAAGAGGAGATCCAGTTAATGCAATCCTTCTCTGGCACTTGACTTGTTTCAAGGCTTGAGTTACATCAGCTCTGGTATTCTTGATAATATGAGCCTCATCACAAACAAGTATGTCTGGCCCGTCCTGGCAAACAGAACATATTTGAATCAGATGAGAAAAAATTAGCTCTAGTAAAACCAAAAAAAAAATGGAGGTTCAACTAAAATAAGGGAGGAAAGGGAACAGAGAGGACTATAAAATTTTAACCCCAACAGCATGGAGAAGCATTCACAAATCTAAGAATCAACTAAATTCATTTCAAACAGAAAAGAAAAATCCAGTGCTCTTTTTTTTATATGACTTTTAGAGGACGTAGGAGTTTATATGCATTACCAACATTTCAAAATCAAGTGGGTTAATTGAGATGAAATGTATCATGCTCGACTTCAACTACAAGCATCCATACACTAGTTTTACCTTTAATTTTTCTTGTCAAAAAAATGCAGAGGAGAGAAGGCATTAAAAAAGAAATTGAGAATGATAACAATTAAAAGACGACAAATTCCTATCAAGGTAGTGCTGATGATGGTCATGGTGAACATTAACTACAACTATAACTATAACGACCACAGTAACAATGACTGATGAGGACAATGGGGGTTGAAATCGATCAAAGGGGCTGATGTATTGGCTATTATGCCCAAGGGGTGGAAAGGAGATGGCGCAATATCCACACGTCAGGTTGACATCTAGAAGCCTTCCATAAATTCCATCAAATGAGTTGAACTTCAGATCAGATTTGCACAAGAGTAAAGAGGAAGAGAAGCTACTCAAATAAAGGAATTGAGTCAGGCCCATGTCAGAATAATAACATGTATAAATAGTATTGAAACAGAGGCCCACAAGGAAAAAATTAGAAGAAAGCATCAATAGTAAAGAGGACAGTCCACGAAAGGTCCCAAGCTAAAACACCTACCAGTCATTAGAGATACGTGCACAAAATATATGCAGCAGGCCGATAATTTGAACGGCCCAGACATGATCTTATTACATCCCTAAACTCAAACTCTCCAGAAAGCACAAATGCTTAACTGTTTCATACCAGATTAGAGTTCTACAGAAGCCATGGAGATTTCAAAAAGACGGGGAGTCAGAACAGACGAGAAAGAACAGACCAGAGTGAATACTCTTGTTTCAAGACTTTTGGCACCATTTCTTGGAAGCTGCCATTTGGAGATAAATAATATAGCATTACCAGTTCTCTGATTATTTCTAATCTAAATAAATTAAAACATCTAAAAATTTCAAAATTATCATATATAAGAAAGGGAAGAAACACTATATACTCAATCATTACATGAAAAATGGGTTAAAATACATAAATTCTCCCCTGAACTACAAGCTTTGCAACTTTTACACTTGAACTATGAGTATTGCAAGTACCCCCAAACTACAATATTCTTTATTGGAAACCGCCTGGAATGCCAAATGGCAGAGAGATTTGGTTCACTTTCTAAGTGGCACGTGGTAGCTTGAAAAGGATAAAAAGATGCATCCTTGTGGCATTTCTTCCACATGTGTTTATTGATTATTACTTTTCCTTGTTCATTTTTGCTAATCCCTTTCATCTCCATTATCCAATTTTCTTGATTTCCTTTTCTTCTTTAAACTCAACGGCCTTTGTTGATGTTGAAAACCCATCACCCGAAAATAACAGCAACACTAAAAAGAAATTAATTAATAATAATGCAAAAAGTTGCAAATTTTTGCCTTGTAATGAACGAATTGACGCAACATATTCAAGGGGATCTGCCGTGGTGTAGGTTATTCGCAGATGACATGGATTGACGAGACATGCGGTGGAGTTAATGATAGGCTGAAGTTTGGACACAGATACTTGAATCAAAAGGATTCAGGTTAAGCCGTATTAAAATTGACTACCTGTTCAGTGACATAAAGCATGAAATGGAGGTGGAAGTCGAGAATGATACTTAAGTCATACCCAAGAGAGAGAACTTCAATTATTTGGGATCTGTAATCGAAAGAAATGCAGGGTAAGACTGCGTACAATAAGCCCTTATGTTTCAACCCTTCCCTGGAAACCACGCATAACTGGAGCTTTAGTGCACCGAACTACCTTTTTTTATAACCCAAGAAAATGGGGAGATTGACAATGATGTAACTGATCGTATTGAAGCGGGGTGGGTGAAAAGAAGACTCGGGTCAAGGATATCGTATGACAAGAATGTACTCAGTGCTTAAAGGCTCTATAGAGTGGTGGTTAGAGTTGCATTATTGTTTGGGGCAGAGTGTTGGCCTGTCAAGAACGCACACGTTTAGAAGATGGAGATAGCGGGGTTGAGGATGATCGGTTGGATGTGCAGGCATACTAAGAGAGACATGATTAAGAAGATAGTTATACAATACAAGGTGGGAGTATAGAAAAGATGAGGGAAGCGAGGCTGATGTGGTTCAGGCATGTGAGAAGGAGGTGTGCAAAGGAACTAGTAAGGAGGTGTGAGAATTTGGCTATAGCAGGCTTTACGAGAGTTAAAGATAGGCCGAAGAAGAACTAGGGGGAGGTGATTAGACAGGACATAACAAATCTTCATCTTACTGAGAACATGATTCTAGATAGGAAGGTTTGGAGGCCGATGATTATGTATAAGGGTAGAAGGTAGTTGTGTGTAGTAGTACTTTCCCGAGGTAAAGACAGGGAGCTAGCCTCCTTTTCTCAACTTCTTATTTAGTAGTCTTACATAGTGGTTGCATAGTGTTCCTTTTATTCAATTTTATTATTATTATATTTTTGAAATTGGTAATGCTTTTTTAAAAAAAGTTGGTAGCACTAATTACTATTTGTTACTTCGATTGTTTTGTTTATCTTGTTATTTTGTTGTTATTTTTCCTTTCTATCATGTTATGATTACACTTGCTTTGAGTCGAGGATCTATCAAAAACTTCTCTAACCCACAAAGATAGGAGAACAAGGTATGTGTACATCCTCAAGACCCTACTTTTGGGATTACACTAGGAACGTTATTGTTGTTCCAAAAAGAAACATACAAAGACAGAATTTAATAAATAACAGTAAACTCAGATTGAAACCCATAACCCTAAAATAACAATAACACCAAAAGAAATCTCTATATATTATAAAACAAGGCAATAGAAGAGTGATGTGGCACCTCTCTGTGGCCAAGAATCATATTTATCTTTCTTCTCCTTTTTTTTAAAACTTCTCTCTAATTATTTAATTTTTGCTCTTATTTCTTTTTATGTATTTTATGGTAACAAGGAGAAAAGGGCCTGAACTTTATCATTTAGAACTGACATACCCTTCATTACAAAAGTGGTTCACATATACCCCTACTGTTATAAATATGGCTCACATATACCCTCGTCGTTACAAAAGCGGCTCACATATACCCTTCCATCTAATGGAAGTGATTTGATTTTTAATTTTAAAAAATTTATGTAGGAGTATATATGATATTTTTTACTTCTTTGATTATCATTATTTGACTTTCTTATTCTTATTCTTATTCTTATTTTTTTCTTTCATTATTTAGTGTAAAAATATGAAGAAAAAAAAAAGTGTGAATGAAAAAGGAGAATAAAATTCTACTAAGGAAAAAAAACTAATTTTTTCCCAGCTATATTAAAATTTATTTTTTTGTATCTATAAAAAAAATTGGGGCATATATGATAAAGTTTACAATAAAATTAGTGAAAAACATAAATTTGACCATCAAAATAATAAATTCAAATTAACCGTTGAATCAAAAAGCCAAAAAAATACGTGTAACAAGGAGCATGAATATTATTTTTATAAAAATAAATTTAAAATTGATTTTTTTTCACTTCCTTTAGAGGAAAAGGACATATGTGAGTCATTTGTGTAACAAAATGTGTATATATGAGCCAATTTTATAACGAAGGATATATCAGCTCTAGATGGCAAAGTTGAGGCGCATATCAAAATCTTTTCCCTTGTAGCAATATTAATGGCTCAATAATTATTAGACCACTCTCTGTATACACCTTTTATTAGTAATAGAAGAAGCTTAAAAGCCTCAATATTTCAATATCCAACTTTTTTTATTCACACCGTTCTTATTTCATTAACCACCAAAATTAATTTTAACCTTTAAAAACCTAGACAACACGAAAGGTGGGACATTTTGAAGTTGAATCTTAGAAAAACCAAAAGCTATCAAGTCGAAGCATACAATAAAGGCTCAAACACCTCAACTTTCACTCACAAATCTCTACCAACCCTACGATTTTTGGATTCACAATTTCATATATATATAAATATATATATATATATATATATATATTTTGTTAAATGGCAGGGGCTTCTGCTATGCACGGGGTCCAAGGAAGGGCCGGACCACAAGGGTCTATTGTAAGCAGTCTTACTCTACATTTCTACAAGAGGTTGTTTCTACTTCAAATATCAAAATTCAAATATAAACAAACCCACTTCATATAAGTTGATTTGGAGGTTTCTCTTTTGATCCCTGACAAATACTATCTAGGTGAGTTTGCGGAAGTTTGATGGTGGTGAGCATCACTTATCTAGTATTTTGCTTTAAATGAAATATTTAGAACCGACCAAGTTATTTTCCAAGGTGTTATGATTGGCAAGTTGAGAGTATTTTAGTTTACCTTTTAGAATATTTGTATGGGTGTGTTTGGCTGACAAAGTAACTTGGGGCCGTACTACTAGATACTATTGTGTGACCAAATATGTTGCCAAATACTTGTAGTCATAAGAAAAGTATGGAGTAGCATTGTTGATGCTCTAGGTTGTTAATTTGAAGGTTGTAAGACAGAGACTTGAGAAAATGGACATTTATTCCTGTAAATCAAGCTAATTTCACAAGTTCTTACTCCAGAAAAATGTCACTAATTTCGGTATTTAAACAAAAAGAATTTCTATAGCTTCCTAACATACAAAAACCTAAAATTTATGTTGACCAGAAAATTTTCATTAATTGATTATGGTTATTATATAGATACCTAATTTCTTCTAACATTTCTTTATATTCAAGCCAGTCGAGTGCTATTTATATATTTTTTAAATACCAAAAGACTCTAATACATTTTCTAATGAATATTATTTATGAATAATATTTAAATAATAATGAAAGGTGAGAGGAGTTACATCTTACATGAGACAAAAAGTCTTCAAGATTTATTTTTTGTTTTATACAAATTAATATTATTGACGAATAATATTTATATAACAATGAAAGGTGAGAGGAGTTACATAAGACCAAAAGGTCTTCAATAAACTTTTAACTATATGATAATTAATGGAGTATTAGCTATTAATTTAGCGGGAGCTTAAGTGCACCGGGCTGCCCTAGCTATTAATATATATTACCTCCACGCATTATGAGAAGGATTGGGCCTCAAGTACTCTGTTAGTACAAAGCTACAAGCTTTGTGATGCTTTAATTTGAATTTGTTCTTCTATTTTAATTTTCATATGTATTTTGTTATACAATTGTGTTTTGATTTTCGTGGTATGTATATCTTACATTATTTATTTGTTCATATTTTTCTACTATGAATTTTTTTATTTTAACTGTGCGAAGCACAAGTAAGTTAACTAGTAGCATAATATAAGAAAAAATGCAAATTACGACAAAAATTAATAAATAATAGTAAACCAAGTCAAAAGTCAAAACCCTAAAATAATAGTAACGCCTAATAATTAACATACAAGAAACCAAAAATTGAATATTTAAACTTCGACTAAAAATTTCTTATTTGTACTTTATTTCTCTCTTTTCCAACTTTCTTGATTTCTTTTTTCTGTCTCAAAACCCAACAGCTTTTGTTGATGACAGTAAATACAATCAAAAGCTCATTAGCCCACTCAATGACAGTAAACACAGTTGCACATAACAAAAAGAATATAAGCAGTAACGATGAACCCAGTTGAAAATCCATAACCCTAAATTACATAAATACAAAAAAAGGAAAAAAAAAAGACTAACATGATATAACAAAAAATTGGAATATACAATGTAGAACCAAGCAATAATTCAAGAAAATCTTATTCTTTAAAAATCCAAAATCCAATTTTTAATAATCCATTATTTATCAAAAAGCTGGATATTTTAATAAAATATACATCTTCTGTTTTAGAAAACAATTTTTTAAAAATAAATCCATCCCTTCAACCAATCTAGCCCTAGAAACTGGATTATGATCTGTAGCTGGTTTCTTTGTTAAGTTTAAAATTTTGAATTTTCGTCCAGGGTAATAAATAGGAAAGCTTGACGATCAAGGGAGAACAGAAACACCCAATAGTATCAGGTATCATGCCACGTGGGTTAAAAAATACCAGCTTGAAGAGCAAGGGGCACAATGCACGCAATAACTATTTTTCATCCACGGAAATTTTAATTTTAAATAAAAATATTCTAGTTCAGGGAGGTAACATCAACACCTTATACTATTAAGAATGGAAGTTGAGGGAAGTGGATAGTTCAGGAGAATAAAACCCTAGAAGTTACAAGAAGAACAATATAACTCTAATCATTTTTAAATACTGGATATGTAAAACCACAAGGTTTCTATACCCTTCATAGAACAACGATAACACAATTTTCATTTCTTATCACCATCATAGGCAAAGCACATGCATACAAACTGGTTATACCTGATAGCGCTTCTTAGTACAAGGAAAACCCCGTTACCCCCCTCCATCAAACATTTCCTATGCCCTAACAGTGAGAATTCAAACAAAGCTTGGCATGCAAGAGAGGTCAAGTCAGGCTGCAACCCCAGTCAAGTGACACAGAGACCTTAGCCATTGTAGGTCAAACAGGATAAATTACAATAACCCCACGACTTCCAAACACAAATTTTTATAACCCAAAAGTGATCCCTACCTCACCCCATGACTAGCAGAAAAAAGAGCATTAACATTAAACCAAAAGGACATGAAAATGAAGTAACTGGGGGAGAATCTTCCCTCTCATCTCCATCAAAAAATCACAATTATCACTTCTAAGGGTAACAAACACTACCTGAAGGGCCTGACAAATTTCTCTGGCCACATGACGCTCCTTTATATGCTTCCCAAGTGTCAAATTTCTGAAAGCAGTGTAGCCAATTAAGAAAACACCACCTTTTAATCTCCATTTTTGGAGTAACTCTACCCTTCTCTCCCTGAAAACAAGAGGTAAAGTAAGTTGACTAAGATGCCACCTATGAAATGACTGTCAGAGGTTTTAAAAAAGAATGTTTAGAGTACTCCAATACAAAAATCCTAACAGCTTACCAATTGAAAAACAGGACGTGCAAAGAAAACACAAGAAAATAATAGCTAACGATGGGACCTCATTGAAAGAAATACACTTACATATATGCCTAAAAACCCTAACATGACATAATAAAACCAATAGCCTGACATCATAAAAGGAATTCTGTACCCGGAAATTCCCAATAATATATAAAACAGTAGATGAAGTGGAAGCATCACTGCCAAGAATACAAGACAGGAATCTTCGACAATCTGATGACTCACAGAAACAAGAAAATCTAATGGCTCATCTGACCTCATTCCGGTGGCTTAAATATCTAAAATGACAGAGCATCATTTAGTACACCAACAATAACATACCAAGTGGAGTCTAAGAAGGGTAGGATGTACGCAGACTTTACCCCTAACTTTGTGGGGTAGAGAGGTCGTTTCTGGACCCTCAGCTCAAAAGGAATGTTTTAGTAGACCAGATTGTAAAAATTTGTATCATTTCTGGGTCCAATGAAACTCATAGGTATAGAGGAAGAAACTTGTATCTCTCACCATTGTGGAAATGGCTAATCCTTTAGGCCAGAGAAAGACTTTTTCATCCCCTATAGCAGGGAACCCACCTGCAGGTAATGCTAACCTTCTACTAAATAGCATTATTTTTGTTGTACATTAATGGAATCCACTGAATCCTTCAAGTCAATCTGATAACTCGTGGAACAAGAAAAGCTGCTTGTTCTGTAAAACACATTTGGTGACAAAATTTAGAAAATATGAAAGAGAATCACTATGATGACTAGATTGCAGAGGAGGGGCACTACTAAATAGCACACTGTTGGTGTGCATTAGTGGAATCCACTGGCTGTTATATTTTCTCGCTTTACATGTTCTAAAGTGGTGTCATCCCACTGGTGTTGCATCACTTTCTCCTTTTCCAGTACTATAGGCCCAAGAATATGATAAATCAAAGTTATTGACAACTCTTAATTTTTTGCATTTCCCTCTCAGGATGATTGAGATTTGCCATCAAATCAACTGATAATCCTCAAGTAAGATGGGCATACAACAACAACAACAACAACCCAGTGAAATCCCACATCGTACTGATCATTAGAAATAGAAGAAAACGAGAGAAGCAGAAACCAAAGAGTTTGATCTCGAAATAACAGAGAACCAATTTAAGCAGTACTAATAATGCATCCTTGAATCTACTTCACTATTTCCAGCAATTTGGAAGCATAAGCTTAGTTCCAGATCAGCAAGACTGATATCACCCTACATGTAAAAAGATCTCACAAGAATAATTTTTACCAGATTCCCTCCAGAACTAAAAGGCTCAACTAAGAGAAGGGGTGAGGTTGAAACATTATAAGCTATTCATTAACCATCTTCATCAATGATGCCTAATAAAATTATAATGAAGCTATCTCCTCAGCAATCGCCCTTCTACATGATGTCACATTTCAAGACTCTCACCAGCAGGGAGAAAACAAAAGTGTGGTCCAATTTTACGCGACCTTAAATCATCTAGCACGGCTATTAAGAGAAAGGCTGATATTGGATTGTACCACAATGAAAGTAGCATAAAGTTCATGAAAAGTTAACTTTATGACTAATTTGAACATTTAACAATATCAAGGTCGGCCAAAATCCACTATAAGTATAGGAGAGTGTATAAAAAAGGTTCCAAAACAATATACAGCCAAAGTGCTCCAGGATAAACCAAAATATAGCAGATCACATAGAAATGAGACGAAAGGGAAAAAATTGCCCAGTCCTATTCTTCTTCGTTTCTTTTTTTCCCAGTTAAAATCGCTAAAAAGGAACTCGACGAAATCTTATATCATGTCGCAGAATCACTGACTGCTAACCATCAATCATAAACAGCATATTTCTGCTGGAGAACTGAATATCCATTTTACCCTCAATTCATGATCAAAGAGTAATCCACATATGCCGGGAATCTTTTGTTTAAATTGATATGCATGTTAACCAAAAAATGAATGTTTATTCAAGATGGTAACTTATTGGAACAGCCAATAAAATGATTTTAGACCAGAATTGATATTATGCATAGTGGTCTCCTTGATCTAATGAAGTCAAATGTCTCTCAGGTTCATATCCAACAGAGGCAAAAATGGTAGGTGATTCCTTATTATTGAAGTGTGTGACCATCTAATCTTATTTATTTTTATAAATGTGGTGCCCGACCAGCTTGCACACACCTCGATTAATTTCACGGGATACATGTCACCTTCCACCACCAACAGGTACCAAGTAACTTTGTCCATCAAGACTAGAACGGATGAGAAAAAGTCACTTGGTGTTTTTGTCTCTTCTAGAATTCGAACCAGAGACCTTATGACTAACTTCATTCACCACTAGGCAACACTTTGGGTGCATGACCATCTCATCTAAAAGCTTAAGTTACTAGAGAGAGCACACTTTTATTTACTTGATTATATTTTTAACATGCCCACTCACGTGCAGGCTTAATTCTTTTTTGCCAAGCACATGGAGATTCTTTTTGATAAAGGGTAGAGGTGAAACTCAAACTCAGGACCTTTGTCTACTCTAATATCATATTGAAGTGTGTGACTATCTCATCTAAAAGCTTAAGTTGTTGCATTAAGTTGTTGCAGAGAGCATAGGTCTATTTACATAATATAGTCAATACTTTTCATCTGTCCAAGCCTTGGTGGACAAATTTACCCGGTACCTATGTTGATCGAAAGTAGTAGGTAGCCCATGAAATTAGTAGAGGTGGGCACACAACTGGCGTGGACACTATGGCTATCAAAAAAATGAAGTCAAATTTGCCTGTTTTAGGCATCATGAACTTCGATATGAATATTCCACAACAGAAGGAAACAAAAGTTCCCTAACATATGAAGATACTTGGTGCAGAGGATGTTATTTTGTTCATATAAACTGTTGTTTTCTTTTTCTGGAATTATTGGTACTAAGGAAAGCAAACGACAAGGACACCATTTTTTGTCATCCTCCTTAAGTTTCAAGATTTGTTTGTTACTCAGTCATAACAACTTATTGCTTTAGCAAGGCAACAAGGAGAATAGATGCATGAATCTGGTAAAATGGGATAAAGTGATCTTAAGAAAGAGATGGGGAATTGGGCATTAAGATTTTAAGAATGCATAATAGTAGCCTCCTTCAAAAGTGGCTGTGGAGGCTCAATACAGAGGACAGGAATTTGTGGAGAACCCTAATATCACACAACTATGGGATGTTGAATCAGTGGACAACAAATTAAGTCAAAAGCCCCTATGGCAGCAGTGTCTGGAGAACAATAAGAAATCAATAGCAAGCTTTTAAGGATAATGTGGAGATTGTGGTGGGAGATGGAAGAAAAAATGATTTCTGGGAAGATCAGTGGGCTGGCCAGAATAGTCTAAAGTCTAGTTTTCCTGTTTTGTACTCAATGAGTAGTCAAAAACAGGTTATGATCAACCAAATGTGGAGTCAACAAGGTTAGCATTTTGATTTCAGAAGAGTTCTTACTGATTTGTACTTAAAAACAGGTTATGATCAACCAAATGTGGAGTCAACAAGGTTGGGATTTGAATTTCAGAAGAGCTCTTAATGATTGGGAAGTTGGGACAGTATCTACATTGCTTAATTTACTGGAAACTTTTGATGGCTTATCTGACTTCCCAGAGACGTAGATGGAAGCTGAAGGGCAGCCTCAGTTAAATCAGTATACTGGAAGTTGAATCAAAAAGGCACTGAAAATGAGAATGTGTACTGGCCTTGGAAGCAGGTCTGGAAAGTGAAGATATCAGGTTTTGTCTGGCTGGTAATTAGGAAAGCATGTTTAACCCAAGAAAAATTACAAAGGAGAGGTCTTCAGATTTGTTCAAGATGCCTTTTATGTTGACAGGATGGAGAAACTAATGAACATCTGTTTTTACATCAGAAGACAACTACAAATCTGTGGCAGATGTTCCTTTGTATTTTGGGCATTAAATGGGCAATGCCAAGATCTACCTTGCTGATGCTAAGCAGCTGGAAAAGTATTGGGAAAGGGGGAGGTGATGACAACCGGTGGCAGATCATACCTGCTTCTATTTGGTTGACAGTATGGAAAGAGAGGAATTCAAGATTTTTTGAAGGTACTAGCAGTTCTATTCAAATAATTAGGATAAATTGTCTAAGTTTGTTCTTTTTTTGGTGTAGATAGAATATGTGGGAAGAAATAGGAGACCTGATAGATCTATTAGGCGATGCATAAGATTATAGGTTATTGGACAGGAGTGTTTATACTCTTTTGGGATTTATTAAGTTCTTAACTTAGCATCTTTACTGGTGTTAAGTTTTTTCTTTTAATACAATTGTTATCGTGTATAGTTACTAAACTAACTAAACTAAACTAACTAGCACAGTTACTACTGGAACACCTCTAGACATATCCACGAAGAAGTGGCCCAACAAGAAGGGAGAAACAAATAGAACTGACGAGACAAATTGACCAACAACATGCACATCATTTATGAGCTCTTTGATAGAAACCTAAAACAACATACAGAAATCTCCTGCTAGTGTAATTCGAAGATATTACCACTGAGGACTCAACAAGTCTGAACAATCATATGACTTGAATTAAAAACAAAACAACCCAATACGAGCTTCATAACAATTAAAAAGATGAGGAACCTTGGAACATCTTCAAGCATAAAGACACGGAGAGGCTTCATTTCTGTTGGTTCCCATTTTATAAATTCCTGCCGCCAGTTATGCAGAACACTTACAGGCGTGACTATGAGAGCAGTTTTCAATCCTAAATCCACACTTCTCATAGCAGCATACAAGAAAGAAATCACCTGTAGAAACAATTATGAAAGATTAACCACCCAAGGTTAATAGAACAATAAGCTTTGGCAGTTTCTAAAACAAACATCAGCTCGAAAGTAAAACTCTGCAGAGAATACACCCTTAATTTTCAATATTTCAAGTCAAAGTTGATCTGATTGAAGTTCTACTTGATTGAATACTGTTTGAAAACCTTAACTGTCCCCAATATCTGTTAAACTTGCATGCCAGCATAAAACAAGTAAAATGAATGCAGCATATAGTTCATAGTAACAGCATTTTCTCAGTTTCTCCCCTTTTTTCCGAGTAAAACTATGTGCGGAAAAGGGTTAAAAATGCCCTTAACATATTGAAAATGCCCCAGTTCCACCTATTGGTCAACATTGCCCTTAACGTTTTCTTTAAGTTTAAAAATGCCCTCTATGGAAAAAAATCATGCTATGGCATTAGTGGGACTTCTAATTAAACAAGTGGCATTAATTTATTGGTCCACGTGGACTTTTAAGCCCACCCACAGAACCCAACCCGTCATAATGAACCCAACAAGCAAACCCCAAAATAATATAACCTTTCAATTCTTTCAATTTACACCTCCATTTTCAACTTGTTCCTAATACTGAAATATCAATCTACAAACCTTCAAGTAGGTCCTTTAATTAGAATCTAAAACATAACTGACAAAATCATTTAAGTGAAATTCAACGTGGATTAGGCCAAATGCATTGAACCAATGGATCGATGTTAAAAACAGAGGCAATGGTATAAACAGAGAATGAATTCACATATCTAAATTTGACAGACTATACCTTATCAGCCCATACTGATACTACTAATAAAAGTCTCTCTCAATCATCCATAATTGAAATTATTTGATCTTTGATGAGACCCATTTAAGTTCTTCATAAATTATAACCAATATACTTCTAGTAAATTAACATTAAAATGCCTAGCATAAAAGTTGAAGTTTCAGTCTTCCTCTTATTAAAGTTATTTTCAAGGCTTAAAACACATCTTAGATTATTTGATATTAAGCCATATTTCCATCTTCTCCATCATCATATTCTAAGGTCAAACCCCAGAGGAACATTTTTTAGCATTCAGAGATATTAGGAATATGTTGAAAATGGAGTGTAAAATGAAAGGATTGAAGGGTTAGGTTATTTTGGGATTTGCTTATTGGGTTCATTATGGATGGGTCAGGTTATGTGGGTGGGTTAAAAGTCCATGAGGAGCAATAAACTAATGCCACTTGTTTAATTAGAAGACCCACTGGTGCCATGTCATAATTATGTTATAAGAGAACATTTGTAAACCTAAAGAAAACGTTGAGGGCAATTTTAATCTAATAGGTGGAAGGAGCATTTTAAAACCATTGTCAATATGTTAAGGGCATTTTTTACCCTTTTCCAAACTATTTGGAACCAGGCAGTGTTAAGAGTCATATACAATCACACAGAAGATGAGAACTTCTAAAAGTTTAGTACTCTTAGGAAACAAAATGATAAGTAGTTAGTCAGAATCAGGACAAAAAATGAAAATAGTGCACAGAAATGTGATAATGTAATTCAGCCAAATAATACCTGAAATGTTTTACCTAGACCCATAGTATGAGCTAGAATGCAACCAAGACCTTTATCCCCAGACTTGACTTTCCTGATAGATTGAATAATATTTTCCCACATAAATCGAATCCCAGCAACCTACAATGACAAAGAGAGGCACCAATACTTATATAATCAGAAATTTCTATAGTACACATAACACTATCTACACAACCAAGAGCCAAATAATGAGTTCGAATGAAAACAGACCAATACTGAATTTCGCGTACAGCTGCATAATGCAATCAACAAGATTCTACTTACATTAAATTAGGAAAGTAAGATTAGATCTTAGTTCATATTTTCATTGATTCATATTATGAATCAAGGCAAATCAACATCCACCATGCTATCTATCTTTAGGCATCAATGTATAATCTAGCAGTCAGCACTTAACACACAGTAAATAGGTTCTCCTAGTGCTATGATTAAAACAACATATACCAAGTTGGCAGATGTTGAGTAAATATAGAAGTGACAAGAGTGGGACTGAACTTATGGAAAACTGAAACAATGTATGCAAAAACTTTTTTGATTCCATGTAGAAATTGCAGCTAGTTGATTGATTGATATTTGTTGAATTACCATACCGAAGAAGCAAAAAAACGAGAAAAGGAGTGAATCAGAAAAGATGTACATCACGCCAACTTCTTTTCCACTTTTTTATATATCCTTACTTTTATCCTGCGTAAAACAGACTTGGGTGAGGGTGCCAAAGTATGACTTTCTTTTTCTTTTTTATGAAAAATGTCAAATTATGATCCTTGTGAGATGTCAAATTTGGTTAAAAGTTTTCAAGAGTACATAGAAAGTACTGGATATGGGTACAAAAGATTTTCCTAAGCAAATGATATGAAATTATTTGAGTTTACTTTGGTATAACTAGTATTACTAATGGAGACATGTCACTTTTCTAATTAGCTGGGAAAACCAAGAAAAACTCTCTTTTCTTGGTAAAAATTGATCTCCAAACCAATTAAATGAAAACATGATCTTAATATAGAAAAGTTTCCAGCCACCATGAAGCATACCCCAACATTCCACTATCCCCAAATAGCAAAATCTTTCAGCTCCTCTGGTTTTGGGATTTTCACATTTAAAGTAGTCTCTCTATCTTCTCCTCCACCCTCATCCCCTCCCCCTCCCCCTCCCTCCTACCACACCATAAGATGATTTAGTTGTTTATCTTTGCCATGGATCTTTTCAAATTTCAACCTTGGCTGTCGTTAAAGTTGTGAGAAATATTGGAGAAGAATATTATTGAATTTGTGTTTCTACATTATTACATTGAGACCCTATTTATAGACACTACATTAGACTCCTTTTTTAACTAGGACACTACAATACAATCAATTTCCAAGTAGGATTCTATATACTATTCATATTCCTATTCTAAGTAGGATTGTATATATTATTCTTGTTCCTATTCCTATTCTAACAAAAGTATAGGTCTTTTATGACAAAAGTAAGAACGATTTGCCAGAGATTAATTAGTTGTAGACAAGATAGGCAAATAGGTATAATACTTTTTTACCAACTATTCTTAGGTTTCTTCAACTTCTTTGCCCGTGAAAAAAACAATAAAAGGATCAAAGTCACCGAGACCTTGACTGAATCAAACACAAAATTTGTACTAGTCCTAGATCTGACAAAGATTCCACTGGCATTAGGATCATGTCAGGAGTGCTCCTCATCAAAGTGAAGGGTCTGAATATTGTAGCATTCAGCAAATAAAGAACAGAAGATCAAGAAGAAGTTTCATCTTTGTTTTCTATACAATATAAATTGGGTGTCGAATATTACATGAACTTTGGCACAGGTCTATCTGCAGCTACCTGTAAGCAACTATCCAGTACGGTTAAACAAAAACAAGGTACCAACTATGTACCTGGAATATTTAAGAAGTTAGTTAGTATATTTTGAAATGATGCGCTTGCTCAGTACGAGTACTTCAAGACAAATGAAGAGCTAATGTAACATAGTGTTGGCTGAGGATTTGCAATTGGAATGGTGTTTCTGGCATTACCAGGAGGGCAATTTGTATGAATTTGTTGCTAAGTAAAATGAAAGAATGGATAAACAATAATAAGATACCGTATTGCTTCAAAGTAATTATTGAGGGTTTGTTGGCGGAGACAAAGGAACCAGAGGTTCACAGTGCCGCTCAGAAATTATGAACAGAGGGTTATGCAAAACAGAAATTTGTTCAATAAAATAACAAAGCAATTCAGTTTAACAAAACAAACAACCCTTGTTCCTCGAGTACATGTCGTAAGAAGCATATTCTTTTCGGGGCCTAGAACCATAAAGGTTGAACCCATTGGTGGCCCCCTAAAGTTAGCACCAACTTTCACTTAGCACCAACTTTCACTTAGACACCTTAACTAAGCTTTGTGCATTTTAGACACCTCATGTCACCTCTCGCTATGTCATTTTGACACTTTTTGTGACATGGCATAGTAAGTGTAATACACTCCTTGTAGCGCGTGAAAGGCGTATTTAATCAATTTTCATTTTCTTTTTTTTCTTCCCCATTTTTCAGCCACCGTCTCCCAAAACTTAAACTCCTTCAATTGAGAAATAAATTTTGATGCTGCCACAGAATAAAAAACGAATTTCAACGCCAAGAGGTTTCATCTTCTTTCATAGCGAATCAGAAACAGGAACTAGCATTTCTTTTCCTAGCACTTTTCCTCTTCAATTTCAAATCTTGGAGAAGATGATTGGTGGGGTGGAGAAGACGATGTGGGCGGGGAAGGGTTTGGGGTTATGGTGGGTAGGGTTGGGGAAGACGCTGGATGGGTGGGGTGGGGGAGGGGTGGAAAAGACGATCTGGGTGGGTGGGGGAGGGGTTAGGGGTGGAGATGGAGAAGATGATCTAGGTGGGGCTGGGCTTAATTTTTTGGCCAAAAAAATTTCACATGTCATTCAGTCATTGACCACTTTTTTCTTCTAAAAAATCATTATTTGAAAATTATTTTTATATATATATGCCATGTGTCTTTATTTTATTCGCCACTTAGACACGTTATCGGCAAGTGTGTTATACATACCTCACAGATTTGAGTGATTGCCAAAAAAGTGTCAAGATGACACAATGGAGCATGACATGAGGTGTCTAAAATGAACAAAGCCTAGTTAGGGTGTCTAAATAAAAGTTGGTACCAACTTTAGGGGAAGATGACTTCAAGAAATCTCAGAATATTTAAGTGCCCTTAGGGTGACATGTCGAAAGGCCAGGTGACCTTTAGATGTATAAGCTAGGTAGATACCAAAAGTGAAATGTTATCAAATGACAAAAGGTAGACATGAACGGGAGAAGATCTTAGTGATGAAGGAAAAAGGGAAAAAGAGAGAACTTTCTCATTCTTGCAACATACCAAGGTACTACTCACAAGACAGAAACTTCAAAATATCAAATATTTGTCATGCTGTGAAATCAGTATAATAGTTGACAGGGCAAGAAGTTAAAACACACGAAACAACAACTACATAGAAGGAGACCTGGTGAGATTTTAGTTTTGCTGAGATGCTGCGTGGAATCCTGACAGCCTCTTCCCCCTCCTCCCTCACCACATTAACTATGTAACCAGTTTCAACATCACCAAGCATTTCCAAGCTACCACTTCCGTAGGAGCTTTTGCAACAATCCCCAGAATCAATGAACATAGTCTTGCTTGAAAATTTTGCTCCCAGAGATTTGAGGCGTTCTTGGCGTTCCTGCAAGCATACGGGCATTAATAAACGCCTTGAGAAGCAAGCATTGACAGGAAAACATGTGATTGCTTGGACTTTTACCTTTTCAATTGCAATCTTTCTTTTTGTCTCCTCCCCTAACTCAGTATCATCAAGGATTCTTCTAATTTTCTTTTTAGGCCTTCTCTTGGTGCTGCTTCAAGAAAACATAGTCCTTCCATTATTTTATTATATTTTTAAGAAACATAGTCCTTACATTATTTTCAGTCTATTTTGTAATACAGAGATGAAAATGGTAAACGCGCTGGAAAATAAGGAGGTTCATCAACCATTATAGAGCATAAATACAAATATAATACTTTTAAGTCCATTTGGGTGCAACAGATTTGGACCTCCATATATGGGGCAGAAATAACATTTTTTTCCAAACTAACCATGCAACAAAATGCTTCAGAAAAACTCTCATTGGTGTCATCAACAACCGCGGAAAAAGAGAGTAAGAGAACAGGAAGCACATCAAGCATTAATACTCCCTCGTTACGACACTTGTCTATTAGAAAGAGACACAGCATTTCCCAAAACATCGGTGAAACTGCTTAAAATAAAATCTATTTATCTACAGAATGCAAACTTCTTTTGTAATATTAATATGCTACATGTTCAGAGTTCATGAAACTAGGAGTAGGTCGCTCAGGCACACATGTTGTATGAGCTTAATTGATTGATTGATTGCCTTGATCATACCAAAATAGACAAAATTAGGGCAAATCCTAAAGATATGCAACTTAGTGATGTAGGATACACATTTACATGATCATTAAGTACATGGTGTACCTTCTGTGCCCATTGATATCAGCATCTGAAGCATCCGAGTTATCTGAATCCGAGTCTGTACTTGAATCTACCAAACCTTGAGATTCCATTATCTTCTCCAACACTGAAACCAACGGATGCAGGATACTTGGAGAGCAACAGCAGCATTGCCAACCAGATGTTTTAATTCCCAATAAAATTTCTTCACCAAGGTTCCTCCTTATACACACACTACAGAATAACCTTTTGCATGATTTACAGCTTAACAAATCACTGCAACGCCCACACCATCTGCAGTAGCACTCTGAGCAATCAACATCCTGTACAATGTTAACAAGATATAGAGTGAGAGAAACAAACTACTGTGAATCATTACATCTTGTTATTGGACGGAATTTAAAGTCAACGAACGATAGTTAAAAATAACAGGTAAAGACATGAATATCCATGATTGCAATATCCAACACTACAGCAATCTCTTAACGCAGCTAATTTTTTCAAAGATGCTATTAACACTTAGATTGCATAAATTTGAAACTATCTTCATTATAACTAAGCAAAGATGGTTATAATTTACCTGCATCTTTGTTTTCATTGAAGTTTTGCAGTCCAGGCAAAGTACAACTCTCAAAAGAGGATGTGCATGGACTTCAACAGCCACTTTATCACAAGCAGTGCAGCGAAAATTTTGCTTGTCATTGCATGCAGGAAGGGAACTAACTGGAAGCACATTATCTCCATTCCTTTGTGGATTTGATTGATCTCCTGTCTCACTCAAACTAAATGTAGGAGACAACATTTCCCCAGGAAGATCTTCCTCGTCACTATCTGGTGTAATGATCCGAGACTTTTTACTTTGAAGCTCCATTTCTTCAGAGTTGTGTAAACATTTCAACCCTTTGGCCTCAGCATCAATTTCATGTAGACATTTTGAAACCGTGGCATCAATAACCGATGTACCTTCATTGCTTTTTAGCGCATCCAGATCATCAACAGTGGAATACTTTTTCGTGTCAAAGCCAAAATCTTGAGATAAATAACCATTAGTGTCATCTGTTGTATCTTCCTGTATCTCCTCCTGGTTGAACATAACAGGGAACCAGATGAAGCAGAATATAAAAGAGGAAAATCCAAAAACTATGAAGGGGTCAAAGAAAATTAAACAGCCAAGCTTTTGTAATCAACTACTGTTCTGATTTGATAGAACATTTTGCATAGCCGTTTTTACCTTCATCAACATTACTGCCTGAAGGAGAAGACTAAAGGTACAGAGTGAACAAGAAGACCTTGATAGTTCTTTATTACCATAGTCATATATAATCACAACAATGCAGGTTTGGATAGCATATACATTTCCTATACGAACGCAAATGAGTAACACAAAGTTCAGTAACATTCAACCTTTTTCCTTTGTCCAATTGTGAAGAGCACATAACGCTAGCTACTCTTCGGAACTTTTATCTTCTTATTCTTCTATCCTGATTTTAATAGACAAAACACTAGCCCCCAAGGCTCTGATTAAGTGGTAAGAGCACAGCTCGTTATGTGTAGATTAGGCGCAAGTCAAGGGCTCGCGTCTTACCACAATTGAAAGCCTGATATTAATGTGGCGAAGGGTGGAGGCCCATTTTCCCCCGAGTTTCGGACCATGCGTCATTCGCGCTCGGTGATTTCTAGATTATCAAAAGAGAGAGGTAGAGAGAGAACACTAGTTAGTCCCATGCACATTGTTAATAATTCCAACCATCACGTTGACTAAAGGCACTTAAGGATTTAGAAAGGGGATTCCACCATTGGAAATTCTATCTTCTTCAAATTTCAACATTTGAGAAGGCTCAATAGGTAATGTTCATCTATTAGAAAAGAACAAATTATTTATGGACATGGTTTTTGGGTTATTGGGCATCAAGAGGTAAATTCGAATACAAAACTAGTGGTTTCATCTTTCAATCGATATGAGTACACTAAATTATCGATTGAATCAATGATAATAAGTTAGCAATTTGAATCGTTGACAATTCGAGTTGAGGAAATTAGGAAATTCTTCATACTTGAATGAGGTAAGGATATGTGAAAATAGCAAATTGTTGACTAACACGGATTGAATCACCTTGGTAGTTAGCCCTAATTGAATATAAGGTAAAACGATTGGGAATTTGACTATAGCTTGTCCTACGTAGATAGTTACGATATTTTTCAAATAAATAACACTCAACTTGATATTGACTGATTTTAAATTGTTGAACAAGCAACTGGCTAGTCTATGAACACGAGTTTGGGGCAGGGAAGCTAGTATTGTGAGAGGTGGCTCTTCTTTAGCTTGCATTTTTCAACAATAACATGATTCGAAAATTGTTTTCCAGCATTAAGTTTATTTATTGCATTGGGACTAGTAATATAAATGATCTGTTAATTAACAAAAATGATTATTTTGACAACATGAGTTCTGTTATAATGTAAAAATGTTGAATATTCACATGAGATATGATTTATGGTTATTCTACATTATTATGCTATGATCAAGTGATTTTTGAAAAAATGCACATATGCAAGTTGATTTGTATGTTTGTATTAAGTGTGTATATTGAGATACTTATAATGGGTAGCAACATTGCTAGAATACCATTATTTAACAACGGAGATTGTTAGGCCTAGTGCATAATGTTGATGATACTATGTTGTGCCTTCAGTTTTAAGAAGAAAAGAACTAGCAACAAGTGTCTTACACACTAAGACTTAACTAGACAGCTACATTGACGACTACAGTGATGGTTCAATATCGATTCTAGCCTTGGCTCGTAACTTGAGATGTAAACTGTTTTAATGAAACTGCTAGTATTACTTGTGTTAATCAATATGTAATGTCAACTTTTACCCCATGTTACTTTAATTTGGAAGGAGCGTGTTTCTCATTTTGTATATGTATGTATACTAGTCCCTGATAAAACGGCTATGGTTAAGCTATCTACTCACCAACCGGCGTGACTAACTTCCTCATAGACAGATTCCCCAGCTGATTTAGGTGCTACTACCCCAAATGTGTGACCGCTAGTAGAGAGCTCCCTAAGAGTAAGCCTCACACTTGCTACGCATGGGCAATATATTTATATTATTTTGTTATACCATTCGCTTATATAATTTTTTGAACATATTTCTGGAGTTATGCTTCAACTAGTCGGTCTTGAAGATTCAAGAACTGATTATACGAGTCTGGTGTTTGTTGATTATTGAAAAACAATTGTTAGTGGCTTAGTGCCATTGATTTGTGAGGTGGTCATTAATTCGCTGATAACACGATGGGAATGCTCTAGGTACAGAGGACACTATCGGACTTTTGTTGTGAACATGGGTAGGCTGGCTAGGTTAAGCACCATTCCCGGCACAAAAATTGCGCCGCGATATGAAGTCCCTCGGCTTCCGCCATTGAAGTAGTGAATTTCCAGAGGTCAGATTTTTGCTGATATTAGTTCGCCCTCAAGTGCAATGGTTCAAGCCCTTCACAGATGAGACACTCCTAGAAACTTATTAGATGCTAAAAAGAGAGTTTAAAGCATGCTAATTACCAATTTCTGTCTGTTCTTGCGTCTTCTCTGTTTTAAACATCTCCTAAGCTTCAGATCAGTTTTTAGATCATCTTCCTCTTTAACCTGGAAGACAGAGAAGCAAAAAAAGAATTGTTAATAATGGAATCAACGGCCCAGTGACAACACCAGAAGTTGCCTCTCATCAGCAGAAAATTTGAAATAAGACACAAACAGACATTGGGCTCTTTAAAAGAAAAAGAGAAGAATGTGTTGGGAGAAAAACAGAGAAAAAGAAAAAAAAATGCAATGAACATCTCATCCGGCGCCATATTTTCAAGAAATGAAGTATCAATGTCAAAGAAAAGAACTAGAATATACCATTCACAGACCTTCTTAAACTTCCTCTTCTGCTCTTCAGAAAGATTTAACTCTCTTTCATTTGCAATGGCATCCGTAACAAATGGATCACCAGAACTGTCTTCAATATCATCAATCTCCTCAACCTGAGATTGGATTGCATATAAGAAAACTGATACTTTTAAGTAGTTTCCTAGACAAATTAAACAAAGATCCTCTGAAGTAAACGACGGCATAAAGGAAACACAGTAATGTTATAATTTTTTGAGATAATAATATTTTTTGGAGATAAGAAACACAGTAATGTTATAATGCGGCAAAAAGTTTCTAGAATTTAGAATACCGTGTAATTTTTTTTATCAAGAATACCGTTGTAAGTTCACAGTATACTTGTCGTAACAATGGTATAAAATCAGGAAATAATTTCATAAAATGCTCACTTGACAATTATGAAAAGCAAAAGCAGATTAGCACCAAGCCTCTATCCCAAAGTAAATAGAATAACTTCAAAGAAAAAATACAAATTTTAGAAAACTGACAGATTAAATGGAAACCATTTGCCTCGTTATAAATTAGCTTTCGTTATTCTCATCTTCACTTTTTTTTAACCTACTATTGTATCTTTCTGAAGATACAACTAATTCTAGCATTTGCAGATTTGCTGAGTTTATACCTTTTTTGCTCTGTTTCCTTTTTATCGATTGCTTATTGGTGATACTTGGGCTGCGACCAATAATTCCTGCAATTTCTGGGAGGGGTAATATCGTTGCCTAGCTTTGAAGAAGAGTAAGAGAACTTAATGCACCCCATCTGTTCAATAAATTGCCTAAGAGGAAAAGGAGCTTGTTTTTCAGCAACAACCAAGTTCATTTCAACTGGAGTTGGTACCTCCGGTTTCCATATCTTTCAATATCTATTCCTTGCTCATACAGTTGTAGTTACATTTAGCTAACTTTATACCTTTGAATAATTTATTAGTTCATACACGTTTTCGTGGCTTTGGATAGTGATGGTAGATTAGGGTTATGTTCTCGTTCAGGGACAGGGACGGGGACGGGGACGGGGACGGGGACGGGGCCAAGGGTAAGGAGGAGTAAGTGGGTTAAAGGAGCGTCTAGACTGAGAGTAGGTTCTTGGAACATTGGGACGTTAACGGAAAAATCCATAGAGCTAGTTAAGATTCGAAAGAAGAGAAAGATTAATATAGCTTGTGTCCAAGAGACCAAATGAGTAGGTTTTAAAGCTAAGGAGGTAGACGGGTTTAAGCTTTGGTTCTCTGGTAGATCGAAGTATAGGAATGGGATAGGCATTTTAGTAGACAGTGATTTAAGGGATCAGGTGGTAGAGGTTAGGAGAGTCAATGATAGGATGATGTTGATTAAGGTGGTCGTTGAAGGGATCACGTTGAATATTATTAGTGCTTATGCGCCACAAACGGGCTTAGGCGAGGATGATAAGAGGCGCTTTTAGGAGGATTTGGACGAGTTAGTGGGAGGCATACCACCTACTGAGAAGCTTTTTGTGGGAGGGGATTTCAATGGGCACATCGGGTCTATGTCGGGAGGGTATGATGATGTGCATGGAAGCTTTGGCTACGGGGACAGAAATGGAGGAAGAGTTTCACTTTTGAATTTCGCAAGAGCTTTTGGGTTGGTGATAGCCAATTTGAGTTTCCCAAAGGAGGACCACTTGGTAACCTTCCATAGTTCGGTGGCTAAGACTCAAATAGATTTTTTACTCCTTAGGAAGGATGATAAAGGTTTGTGCAAAGACTATAAGATCATTCCGATAGTCAACCTTACGATCCGACATAAGCTCTTGGTGATGGATTTAAGGATCAAGATGACGAGGAAGAAAATGGTCGGGGATGACCGACCTAGGATCAGATGGGGAGTTTGACCACGGCTAGTGCCCTAGAGATGGGAGTGAAATTGAAGGATATGAGGGCCTGGGATAGTAGTGGGGATGCGAACAGTATGTGGGATAGGACGACTAGTTGTATTAGGGTTGTAGCAAGGGAAGTGTTGGGAGTCTCGACAGGTAAGTCGTAGTCGGCATCGAGGGGACTGGTGGTGGAATGGAGAAGTGCAAGGGAAGGTGGAAGCAAAGAAGATGGCGTATGCGAAGTTGATAGAAAGCAAGGATGAGGTGGAGAAGTGGATGAATAGAGAACTTTATAAGATAGTGAGAAAGGAGGCGAAGTCGACGGTTTCAACGGCCAAAATGGCAGCTTTTAAACGCCTTTATGCTGAACTAGAAGAGAAAGGCGGGAATAGGAAATTGTTCAGGCTAGCCAGGGCGCGGGAGAGAAGGACACGCGATGTGGATCAAGTGAAGTGTATTAAGGATAAGCATGGAAAAGTATTGGTAGAGGAGACCCTTATTAAACAGAGATGGCAGACATACTTCCACAAACTATTGAATGAAAAAGGGGACAAAGAGATTGTGTTGGAAGATTTGGAACATACAGGGAGGCGTCACGATTTTGGGTGTTGCAGGAGTATTACAGTCGAAGAGGTTAAGGGTGCTGTGAGTAGGATGCGCTGGGGAAGAGCGACCGTACCTAACGAGATTCCTGGGGATTTTGGAAGAGCGCGAGCTCGGTAAGTTTGGAGTGGCTGACTAGGTCATTTAATGTCATCTTTAAGACGGCAACGATGCCCGAAGAATGGAGGTCGAGCGTAATGATCCCTTTATACAAAAACAAAGGGGATATCCAGAGCTGCAACAACTATAGAGGTATCAAGCTTCTAAACCATACTATGAAAGTGTGGAAAAGAGTGGTGGAGATGAGGGTGAGGAGAGGCGTGTCTATTTCAGAGAACCAATTCGGATTTATGCCGAGACGCTCAACTACAGAAGCCATCCATCTTATGAGGAGACTGGTGGAGCAGTATAGGGAGAGGAAGAAGAACTTGTATATGGTATTCATTGACCTAGAAAAGGCTTACGATAAAGTTCCACGAGAGATACTATGGAGATGTTTGGAGGCTAAAGGTGTACCTGTGGCGTACATTAGGGTGATCAAGGACATGTATGAGGGTGCCAAAACCAGGGTAAGGACAGTAGGAGGGGACTCAGAGCACTTTTCAGTTGTGATGAGGTTGCATCAAGAATCAGCTCTTAGTCCATTTTTATTTGCCTTGGTGATGGATGGATTGACGCGACAAATTCAAGGTGAGGTGCCATGGTGTATGCTTTTCGCGGACGACATAGTCCTGATCGATGAGACTCGTAGCAGAGTTAACGCTAAGCTGGAGGATTGGAGACATACCTTGGAGTCTAAAAGGTTTAAGTTGAGTAGGACCGAGACGGAGTACTTAGAGTGCAAGTTCAGTGAGATACCAAGGAGGTTGGCGCGGAAGTTAGGTGTGGTGACCAGGTCATCCAAAAGAAAAGTAGTGTCAAGTACCTAGGGTCTATCATGCAAGGCAGTGGGGAGATTGGCGATGATGTCACACATCGTATTAGGGCAGGGTGGATGAAATGGAGGCTCGCTTCCGGTGTGCTATGTGACAAGAAGGTGCCACCAAAACTTAAGGGCAAGTTCTACAAAGTGATGGTTAGACCGGCTATGTTATATGGGGTGGAGTGTTCGCCAGTTAAGGTCTCTCACATTCAAAAAATGAAAGTTGTCGAGATGAAAATGTTGAGATGGATGTGTGGATACCAGAAGCGACAGGATTAGAAATGAGGCTATTCGGGACAAGATAGGAGTAGGCTCAGTGGAAGACAAGATGCGGAAAATGCGACTGAGATGGTTTGGGCATGTGAAGAGGAGAGACACAGATGCCCCAGTGCGGAGGTATGAGAGGTTGGTCATGGATGGTTTCAGAAAAGGTAGGGGTAGGCTGAAGAAATATTGGGGAGAGGTGATTAGACAGGACATGGCGTAGTTACAGCTTACCGAGGACATGACCTTAGATAGGAGGGTGTGGAGGACTCATATTAGGGTAGAAGGCTAGTACAAAGTCTCGTTATTCTTCCTTATTAAAAGGCGCATTAGTCCACTATAATTTCTTGTGCTCTGATTTTTATTATTATATACTACTCTCTGTACTTTGATTACTCTATTTTATTTGTGTCGCTTTCGTTATTTGCTTTCACATAATGCTTTGAACTTCTTGTACTTCTTAGCAGTATCTGACCTCTTTTTATGCTTCTATTGAGCCGAGGGTCTCTCGGAAACAGCCGTCCTACCTTGGTAGGAGTAAGGTTTGCGTACACTTTACCCTCTCCAGACTCCACGTTGTGGGATTTCACTGGGTTGTTGTTGTATTTAGTGGAAACATTTTTACTGGTAGATGTTTGGTTCATTGGAGTAAAATTGAATATACCAGATATATTATAGAACATATGTTTGGCTTTACAATAGACATTAGAAAAACCTTGGCTTCCTTGAGAGACTTTGGAGAAGAGCTTTGGAGAAGAGCATTGTTGTTGTTTCTTTATGAAGTTATTTTTTGTTGTTTTATCTAAGATTAGTTTAGTGAGTTTGTATTCTGTGGTATAGATAATACTAGGATTGCTTATACCAGAATAAAAAACTTAACCAAACGCGTGAAAAAAATAATCGCACATTTTATCTCGAAAATGTTATCCCTTATCCACGTAAAGAAAACGGCCGCTTAGCGTTCAATCTTTACTTGCTTAATGATAAAAGTGAACAACCCCTCAGAATCTTATTTTAATCCTTATCTACAATCTAATATCTATTACCCTGTTTTCTACACCACTATCTTTCTGGGACTCTCAAGTTCAGGAGAATTATATTACAACAAAAAAACTACTACACCTCAATCCCAAGCAAGTTGGGGTTGTCTGTATGAATCCGTACTGTTTTGTCGCTAAAAAATTAGCTTCTCTTACACTAAAAGTTCTCTAAATCTCAACTAGCATATAAAACTCTGACAAGACCAAAAGGCTCCAAGTGAACATTGGACCTTAAGTAAACGTACTAACATGAAAGGACCAAAAGCCTCCTACTGAACATTAGAGCTAAAGCAAACGTACTAACATAACTAAAACATAATCCCAATTAATTAGAATAACTATATAGATCTTTTACTTTCACTATGCTCTATTTTAAACTAGATACACATGGGTTACAAGAGATTGTGGGTACTTCATGAAAACTTGTTTCCATGTTATTTTAGGTCTAACCTGTCCCTTTCTAACACATTTAATTTTCATTGTTTCACCTCTACAAAAACGATGCATCTAGAGGTCGACGTAGGACATGACCAAATCAATTTAAGCAACACTCTCGCTTTCTCCTCTACATGCGCTACTTACACCTGTTGCAGAATGTGGTCATTTTAAGTCTTTATCTTGTAATGACCATTCATATATCTTAATATTCACATTTTTGTGACACTCATCTTGTGGGTATTTTGAACTTTATAAGACCATTATGCACTATCAAAACATTGTTGGTCTTATTTGTGTATCACATAGCACTCTGTACCATCTCATTTTACTTGTGTAATATCTTCTTTTATTATTTTATCTTAGAACGTCAAGCCTAGATAACTGAAGTAGTTTGCATTTAAGCACCCCAGTTCTTAACTTGTCTCGCTTAAAATTACTTTTCTTATCCCGACTAAACTTGCAGTGCATATAGTCTTACTTCTACCTATTCTAAAACCATTGCTCTCTATACTACATCTCCATAGTTCAAGTTATAAGTTAACAATCTTGTTAGTATTGTTGGAAAATAGCATACAATGGAATCTGATCTTGTATAGTATTAGCTAGCTCATCCATAACTAGGGTAACCAATTATGCAGTGTTGTGAAAGGTGATCACCTCCTTGCCAATGGCGAGAGGCGAGTCAAAGCGATCCTTCATCTCTTATTAGCTTTGTGGTGAGGTGATCTTCAAAAGGCAACGCCATGGCGACAAAAGGTGAGAGGCAAGAAGGGCATCGTCTTTTGTATTTTCTTAAAAAAAGAGGCGACCAATTTAGGATTTTTAAAAGTTAAAAGGTATTTTTAGGGTTTCTTTCCAAATTTGCACAGTTGCATTCTTAGACTGCGAGTCCAACCAGTCGACTCGACTAGACTTCTCCGGCGACTAGCTAGACTCTTCTGGCAACTCCAAAGTCCAACCAATACGTATTTCTTCATTTCTACTTCTAATTTTTTCTTCTTTTCTTCTTCAGATTTCTTCTTCCTTTGTTTCTTTTTCTCTTTTCTTCTTTAGACTTCAGAGTTACTTCTACCTCTGTTATTTTTCTTCACTGTTTTGACTTTTGGTCTTTTTTTTCTCATTCAAGTTCTACACTTTTAGTATGTACTATCTATTTTCAGTTTTTGAATTGAAATATTTGCAAATATATTGTTGTTATTGAGATTTTTGATTATTTACATATGCAATTAAATATTTTTATTTTTTGGTATTAATTGGTGTCGCACTTCAAAAAGGCGAGCGCCTCACCCCTCGCCTCGCGGCAAGGCAGACCCTTGTCACCTTTCGCCATCCAAAACACTGCAAGTATGAGCTAAATGTCAACATTCTCGCTAGCTTCGTCAATTAGCACAATATCATCCGCAAGTACCATATGCCATGTAATCTCATACTGTATATTGTTAGTTAGCTCCATCATAACTAGGGTATATACAAGATGATCCCTAGTTTAAATCCGCAGTTATGGCAACTCATTTATACCTTCTACCATTGCTCTCTACCCCATGACGGTTCCTTTGTACATACCTTTTATGGCATTTAAGGAATGGGTTGAATAAACTCCTCAAGGCCTGGAAAATAACATACGAAGCTTTACTTAGATAGGGTTCGGATTGGTCTTTTTTTATTTAATGATTGGAAAGGAGGGCACCTAGGTATTTTGTAGAAAGGGAAGGCGGAATCATCGAATGACGAAGAGGGCAGCTCGGCAAGGAATGGGATCAAGGATGGCTTCTTTGTAGGCAGAACAAAGGGCTTCTTTTGTCATAATTACTATAAATATAACTACCTATAACTATAAGAAAACAAATTCCTTTTTCAAATTCCAATAAAACAAAAAAGGCTTGTGGTAATTTTTTACCAACAAAAATAGTCAAATGATGTGTTAAAAAATCGATTCAAATTGAATATATAGTTAAAAAACTAAGAATACATAAAGGAAATTATTAACTAACATAAATATATTAAACGATTATTAATATAAATCCCTTACAAGAAAATATATTCATTTCTGAAGATGTCTAAACTTTAACTTTTAACTTTCAGTAACTTTTTGTTGATTTAATGAGAGGCCTACAATAACTTATTATAATCTTTTTTTGACAAAATAACTTCGTAACATTCTTCATTGCTAGAGATCACTGAATTAAGGTTTTTCCCATATTTGTGCTTCTTTTTTATTTCTTTTTTCTTTTTTCTTTTTTTGGGAAGTTGAAACCGGTAACTTGTGTGTATTAATAGACAAAACGGCACATAGGCTGTACTAAAACCATATTTACAAATGGGTCTTCAAAAAGAAAACCACATTTACAAATGCACTTCAGCTATTCAAAGATACGCTGTCATCCTAAATGCTACTCAGAACATCAATAATATCAACAGATTCTTCCGAGTAGGTCTACTTACACCAAAAAGAAAAAAAATCAAAAGACAATTCAACTTGATCTTCTGCAAAGAGTTGCCCACATACTCAAAGCATCTGGAATTTCTTTCTTTCCAACTTATCCACCAAACACTTGCTGGGACAGAGCTCCATCTATCCCTGTCTATTGCCTGAGAACCGGCTTCCTCCCAACTGTGTAGAACATCAATGATCCTTCCAGGCATTGGCCAACATATTCCTCTTAAGGTTAATGAACATTCTCAAGAGTTGTTCAGTAATTTTGCAATGTAGGAATATTTGTGCTTCTTTTTTATTAGTGTTCTTGTTGTTTCCTTCCTTTGTTGTTCTTTTACATATTATGTATTAAATCATTTTCATACTTGCAAAATATCCACTATCCCTTCAAGGAATACGTTCAAATTAGAGGTGTAAATTGCCAAAGTCCGATTGCAGGCTCCTCAAGCTTTTGCTCGACCCATAAGGTTTCAAGCTTGAACTGCTAGAATATGGATACAACCAATCCCAAGCCTCAAATTACCAATTTGAGAATGAATGACATATAGGCCTATTTGACTTCAAAATTTTGTTCAATTAGAAAATCTTCCTTCAGTATCGCAATCAAGATCTCCTATATAACTATCACAATACTTAAAATAAAAGATATTCCATAAATATAAACTACAAAGCACTTGGTTAGTTCTATACACCCAACATAATACTATAGGCATCATCTCTTTCATTTTAACCTTCTGCACCTCTTACAATAATTGTCACTCCGTTTCTACTCAACTTCACCTAGTCTTACTCACTGCTTCATTGCATCCTTTTGTAATAATAATGGTGGTGCCTCAGCTAGCTCGTAATGACTATAGATATATAATAACTCTGCCCATTTAGGATTAGGCACAAGAAAAGAAATCACCTTCACATTCTTTTATCAGTGCACCATCATTTCCTCCTCCCTTTGCACAACTCCACACGCTAGTTTCTCATGCTTCCACTAACTAATGACTCCTTTACTGATGCAAAGTCCCCTATTAGCATCAACTTGCTTTCTTCTCCATCTCCTATATCTCTTAGAAGGTAGCTCTTTGAATTAGAGAAGTGTAGCTATTATTCCGTGATTTTTATTCTTATTAGGAGTAGCTGGTCGGAAGATAATTAGTTTTGGTCTTTGTTGTACTTCTACCCTGGTTGACTGAAAAATTGATATACCTTGGTTGGTCACCCTAATGGTGTTCTGTTTTTCTGTATCTTGAGCACGAGTTGTTCAAATATAGCACCAAGCCAAGCCCAAACCTCAATAGAATTGGCTCGGTCAAGCTCAAGCCAGCTAAATTTTTTCTTGGTTTTTTCTTACTCGACTCAGCTTGTATACACCCTAGGCCCTAGATGGGAAATCTGGGTCAAATCCTCCCTAAACCAACGATTTTGGAGCACTTTAAATTTCTCACACTAACTGCCCAACTTATTCAGCAATCTACATTTATTTTCCCTTCTCCCTCACTTCTTTTTGCTGCACGCCATCAATGATTCCCATCTATTCATAGATCTTTGCTCAAATACCTTTTGTGCTCAGGAGATCATAATTTTCTTATATTACTCAATGGAAAGGGAATTGTGATCAATGTTTCCTTCTTCTTTTTTTCTTTGGATGACCGTGGTGTTCAAGCCAGTTTTCGCGCACCTCGACTAATTCCACAGGATACCTGCCACCCCCCACTAGCAACACGTACCAAGTATTTCTGTCCACCAAGGCAAGGCTAGGACAGATGGAAAGAATCACCTAGTATTTTTTGTCTCCGCTGAGTTTTGAACCTGAGACCTCAAGGTTCTCAACCACTTCATTGACCACTAGGCCACACTCTTGGGTGCCAACGTTTCCTTCTGCCATGTGGTGTTAAGTGGAAAGGGACACTGTCTGTAATGAAGATTGTCACTTTGTCAGCCATTGGGTAGAAGAGGATATGGAAGAATGTAAGTCAATTTTCAGAGGCAACTTCAGCGAGATAGAGCGGTGTCAAACTAATCAGTGGGTGAGGGTAAGGAAGATTGAAGGTCAAGTTTCAAACACAACTGCAGGGAGATATAGTGGTTGCAATTGAGGCATGCAAGGCCAAAATAAACTACAGAAGGTTATACATTTATTAAAATGATAAAACATGCTTAAGGGCGTATCTCAACAAATCATGACGAAATACATCAAATTGTTTCACCTCATCCACTCCAGGAAATTTAAGTCCCAGCTCAGCAGCTTGTTGTGGTGTACTAGCGAGGTAAACAGAAGCCCAATCTTTGCTGCCAAATGAAGTAGTACCCATAGATGATGACGAGTTATCAGAGCATAATTTGCTGAAAGAGCCCCAATCTACACCGCTGCTCCCTCCCAGAGCCTCACTGCCATCATTCCCAGCAAGTTTTTTTGCCAAGAAACCACTGGCACCCTCCTCCAAGACTTTTCCATGTTTCCTGCCCCATAATAAAGCCAGTGGCCAAAGTCACAATACACAAATTGTTTACCACTGAGTTAGTAACTGGAATAAGATAGGTGGAGTCACTTGCCTTCTTACAGGTCTGTGGATTTGAAGATACTTCTCAGCATCAGCAATTGCTCCAGTGAGGTCGTTTGTCAACTCAGAACCAACCCACTGAGTCCTATTTTTCCATGCTTCAGTGCAGCAACCGTGAGGAGCCTGACTCTCTATCCACTTATAGAGACTAGGGAGTTCAATTCCAGCACCATCCAGTTGTTCCTAATCATATCAGCATGTTAAAGTTAATTAAGCAGAATTAGGAAGTAAGACCTACAAAAATCAAGCATACTAACAACACCACGACATAACAATAAAAAATAAATCACATAGTAAAAAAGAAAAAGCTATTGTATTTTCTTTTTTTACTGATTTTTGTTATGTTTTACTTGAGTTGATGGTCCATCAAAAACAATCTCTCTACCTTCACAAGGTAGGGGTAAGGTTTGTGTACACACTACCCTCCCCAGATCCCACTTATGGGATTACACTGGGTTAGTTGTTGTTGTTGTAAAAAAAACGAAGTGGAGTCTATGATCAACATAACAGTTCAAAGTGGCACCAGTTATATGTGGAAAAGATACGCACCAAATGAACTCGATGACATTTTGGTTAAGAAAGAATTTGCTTGAAGATATTAAGGAAATGATAGCAGAGAGGAACTACAGCATCTATAACATGGACAAAGACAAAAGAAATAGTAAATAAATAACCTGCAAACCCAATGCAAAAGCAATCCCACCATGGGCCAGCATTTAACTGCATTGCTTTTCTCTATATTAATAATTCAGTCTCCTCGTTTATTTTTCCTTTCGAAGGACCTATATCTACTACCAAACCAGTGGTTTTACAAGTAAAAAGTACAAAAAGGTAACAAGTCCATGGGGCTTAAAGCGAAAGGCAAGAAGTGAAGCGCACAATTACATACGAATTTAGTATTACAAAAAAAAAGTGCAATTAAAAGCTAATGTAAAATCCTATGTACAATAATGTCAATATTAATCCAATTCCTCAAAATTGCGATTCAATGAACCGCCTGCTTTTCTTTGAGATCACTAGTGCGTCATTATTTGAAATGCACACTTCGGTAAAACCCAGGGCTTCACCCCTGAAGCGATAAACCCTCGCTTCGCATCACTTCAACACTATAAGCAACGAAACAGATAGCATTTAATAACACTAACCAAAATATAGCACAGTACAGGCAAAAGGAGCAAACAAAACTGCAAACTCGAAATGCCACATTATTAAGGTCATGAAAACCAACTAACATATAGCGCACCTATTACAACATGGAAGAGAGAAATCAAGACTGTAATAAATGCATGTTAGAATAATTGAAAAGTGAAATTTCAAACTGATTGTTGATATGGCATTCCTCTTCAGCATCAGTAGGACATACAAAATGTCAGAACTAGAGATAATTTAATGTCACTTTGGCCTTCAAAGATGTGATCATTTCAATAGTTGAATTTCAGAGGTACAAACATCCATCAAGATAAGGAAAAGGCACTCAGTTTCTTGTGATAAGAATTAAATGAATTTCCACTATGATGAATGCTCACGTTACTTTTTTGAGAGGAGAAAACAATGAATTGTTAAAGTTACTAAAACACCAATAATAAAAAAAACAAAAGGGTCTTTTTCTATTGCGAGGAAGGAAACTAGATTTAATACGGCTGAAAGATAAGCTATCATTAGAATCTTCACAATTTACATCCTTTCTAAGTATATCCTCTTTCCTTATGTTATTAAACATATATACAAGTTTGTGATAAGTCAAATCCTCTTATCTCTCACTGACATCCCCCAAATCAATGAATGACATAACTCATTCTCCCCTGTTCTCAATTCTTTTCACCTAACAATTAGACATCAGATATCATGAAACAGCAAAGGAAACTTGTTTTCTTGAATTGACTCGCTCTATTTCATTTAAACTCAAAACAGCTACAGATTGAAACAAACACTAAATGACATCCGCCAAATCAATGCATTACAGAACTCAATTCTGCCCTGTTCTCAATTCCTTTTTACCAAACAATTAGATATCAGATAAACAGCACAGGGAACTCTCTTTTTTCATCAATTACTCAATTTTCTTTAACTCAAAATAGCTACAAACTGAAACGAACACTGACCAACATCCCCCAAATCAATGTGATACAGAAATCAATTGTCTTCTGTTCCCAATTGCTTTACACCAAACAATTAGATATCAGAATGCATGAAAAGCAAAGGAAACTCCAATTTATTCAATTGATTAGCACAATTTCCTTTAAACTCAAAAGAGCTGCAGATTTTTTTTTGTAACCGAATTGCTATGTATAACTTATCCTAAATGATTTATTTCTTTTCCCAATGAAGGTGCATCGTAGCTTAATAGTCAACAGTGTGAGAAAGATTGGAGAAAAATATTATTGAGTTGTCTCTACATTATTACACAGGGACCCTATTTATAGACACTACAATACAATCCTTTACCAAGTAGGATCTATTCACTATTTCTATTCCTATTACTATTCCTATTCTAATTAGGATTGTATAGACCTATTCTTATTCTAACACTCTCCCTCAAGCTAGTGCATACAAGTCATATGTACCTAGCTTGTTACAAATGTAATTAATACAAGGAACGATGAGGGGCTTGGTAAGATATCCGCAAGTTGATCACTCAACTTCACAAATTGACAGTCAATCTCAATGTGCTTAGTCTCTCATGAAATACTGGATTTGATGCATAATGTCGATAAAACACAGAATAATAAATTCCTGAATTGCAGTGTTGAACTTCCCAAACCAAGCTTGAGAAGATTGTTTCAGACCATAGAGTGACTTACACAATCGACATACAAGGCTACCAAACTCCCCCTGAGCAACAAAATCAGGTGGTTCTCCATATATACTTTTCCCTCGAGATCATCATAGAGAAAAACATTCTTAATGTCCAACTGATTAAAAGGTCAATGGAGAACGACAACCATAGATAGAAAAAGGGACATATGTTATTTTAGCCACGGGAGAGAAAACATCACTCTAATCCAGCCTAAATATCTGAGTACAAAATATATGGATCATCTCAAAATCAAGAGATGAGTAGATCTTAAACAAGAAAGTCGTTGTAAAACTGGCCGGACCATGCTCATGCGTTGGATTATTACATTTGATGGTTGAAACTAGTCATAATCTGAGAAACAAAATTATATAGGTAGGGTCAAAATGATGGCACGACCCTACTGAGAAAGAATATTATATGGATAGGGCTGGATTGATGGCACAACCCTTTTGAAAATAGAGAATTACATGAGTAGGGTCAGAATGATGGCACGACCCTACGCAAATCAGATTCGAGGAGTCACCAAAAAAACACATGGAACTAGACAAATCAAACATGAGAAGTCACCGAAAAGAACAGTGCTATGCAACTAAGATATGAGAAAGTAGTTAGGAAAAATTCACAGTACTACGCAAATTAAATATGAGAATTAGTTCAGAGAGATGGGCAGTGATGTGCAAATCGGATATGAGAAAGTAGTCATCAAAAAGATGGCACAGTGCTACACAAATTAAATATGAGAAAGTAGTCATCGGAAAGATGGCGCGGTGCTACGCAAATCGAATATGAGAAAATAGTCACCGAAAAAATTACATGGTGCTACACAAATCAAATATGAGAAAGTAGTCACCAGAAAGATAGCACGGTGACATGTTTGACTGAGCTTTCTTCCCCTGAATATGAGGCTCATTACCCTATTTTTGTTAACACAACCATTGGCCAGATGGGCGGCATATATGGGTATTACCCGCCCGCAGCCAGCGGAAGCACTTTGATTCTCTACCAAGATCGTAGAGGTTCTGATACCATGTGAGGAAGATTGGAGAAAAATATAATTGAATGGTGTCTCTACATTATTACACAGAGACCCTATTTATACACATTACAATACAATTCTTTACCGAGCAAGATACTATTTACTATTTCTATTCATATTCCTATTCATATTACTATTCCTATTCCAAGTAGGATTGTATATACCTATTCCTATTCTAACAAATAACATATGGGACAACGGACGTGAAAAGCTAAAATAGTATAGGTAATATGGAAGTGAATCCTTGTGTGATGAGCAAAATTAGTGTATTTATTAGGTAACCTGAGATTCCAAATTAGGGTACAGCAACATCCGCACATTTTGTAGCTTAGCTTTGGCCCTTCCGATCAATGTATGATGAGCCAAACAGCGTCTACTCGGTAATCTAAGATTCTAAAAAAGGCCCACCAAACATCATTAAGTAATTAACTCTAACTTTTGTGCCTTTTCCCGCATATAAGCTGTGTGGAAAATTAAATGTTAGGTCAATTGTGTGTTACCATGTCACATAAGTAGCAAGAAAACGGCAATTGATAAAGACCTTTTACTGACCAATTAATTATGGAGGCATTGACAATCAAACTAATGTAAATATTCCACAACATAAACAATGATTGGACATACTCTCTTCCGGTGGGTTCATCTGTTCTAATCTACTGACTTCACCAACTGTTTTTATATGTGAAAAGAAATTGAAATGACTTCACTAGTTTTATATGCCTTGTGAAGCAGTTTCATCGAGAGTTGTTCCTGTACGAATTTGTCTCTATTGCCTTCTATATAAATGTGTTTTAAGTTTTTGTTATCTAATTTTGGAAACTACCTAAATGAATGTGAAACCCCAAAACATGGGGCCACAGTAAGTCTACCGAAACCAGTTGCATCTCCTAAACCTGACAGCATTAGCAAGGTTTAACTTTGGCATGAAACTCATAAACAAAATATCAAGTGCCACTTTCGAGTAGTTGAGAAATTAATAGACTGCCTCCAAGAGGGGTGATCTAACCGTCGAACAGTTGGAGTGACAACATGGGAAGTAGGTAACTAAGAACCAAGATTCAAATTCAATAGAAAAGGCATTAGGTGAGTTCTTCCGGTTAGCCTAAGCATTGTGGGCAAAGTTACTCAACACCTATACAGGTGGCGTTCAAATTCAGTAGCGAAGATACTAGGTGAATTCTTTCTAATTGCACCCAAGGTGTGGCCTAGTGGTCAATGAAGTGGGTTGATAACCATGAGTTCTCAGGTTCAAATCCCATCAGACAAAAACACTAGGTTATTTTTTGTCATCCGGTGATTAGTCGAGGTGCAGGCAAGTTGGCATGAACACCACGGTTATCAAAAAGAAGAAAACTCCTCCTAATTGCCTAAGCATTGTAGACAAAGTAACTTGACAGCTATGCTAGTACGAGGTACCTGTGCCTCTCTACCCCTACCCCTACTTCTCTATCCCCCTACTTTTACTACTATTATTAATGCTATTACTAAAAAAAATGTTGCTACATCTTCTATCAATTTAACTAAAAGCAAATGCTATCCTTCTGTGCCCTCGTTTTCATGAAGTTCAACCCTGAGTACATTGCCCGATACATTAGTGTAAACTAAACATCCTCAAGCATGCTTTTAACAGAAAATAGCAAGAAAAAGATATCCCTTTTTTGTTCATCCAGAGCTTCGAGATAACAAAGCAGGGAAGCTCCTTTTATTTGCAGTCATCTCTCAAAGCTGATTTAATTCATAATGATAAAATCAACAGACCCATTTGACAGATAAAGAATAATTCATACCAACAAATGAGCACTTTCAGTCTCCAGTTCATCAAGAACAGCTTCCCACTCTTCTTTGAACGTTGTCATTTCATCAGCTACAGCATTTTCCAACTGAAATGACCAGATTTCAAAGTAAAGGATAAGGTGGTTAATAGTTTTATAAACATGTGAAAAACTTAATCAACCAAAAAAAAAAAGGGAGGGAAGCCCAAAATGCACCTCATCTCCTGTAAGAGTTTGTGACAACTCTTCCCTAACATCAGCCTCCACTTTAGAGACTGACTCTTCTTCTAAAGCCTCTTGAGCCTCTGCAGCCTATAACAATCATAACCCCCAAAAAAAAAGCTAAAAGACAAGTGCAACCCACAAAATTCAATGTTTAACCAAAACAGAGACGCAATAGAATTCCAACCTTACTCTCAGTTTCTAAAAGCTCAGCAATGAGCTCCTCAATTTCCTTATCAGTTAATGGTTCCTATAAACCAAATCAAAAAATAAATATCACTCGTACAACCAAAAATTAATAAAAAGAAATGAAAACATGAAATAGGTCGGTAATGTTTAACCTCGGTAAGAGATTGTTGATTGTCATCATCGTCATCTATTATAGGGTCATCTGAATCATCGTTAATAAACGAATCATCAGAAGGAGCAGAAGAAGCCTCTTCTACATCTTGTTCTTCCATTTCAATGTGTTTTTCCTCTTCATCTTCCATCTCTTTCCCTCTTTGTGTGAGTAAGAACTTGGTTTTGGTTTTCAAAATCAAGCGGACAGTTCTTGGTTACTGGGATTTGGCGGAGCGTCGAAAGTAGAGGGTATATAAGAATTGAGAAAATGGGAATTCTTTGGTAAAGATGCTTTGGACTCAGACGACGCCGTTCTGATCTATATTTTGCGGTTCTACCACTCTACTAGTTCTTCTACCTTACACGCGATCTACTCAAATACATTAGCTTTCAGTTTCTATTAACACCTTAATTAAGATCACTAGAATTTATAATTGAACATATTTCATTCATATACACATGGGGTTTCCAATATATATTATTCTCATAATTTTTATATAATTGAAATTTGGCAAATCATCCAAATATTTATATAATTTTTAAATATTTTATTTTGTTAATTATTGTGATTTATAATATTTTTTATCTAATTTTTAAATAATATATACTATTCCCTACATCCCAATTTACGTACACAGATAAAATTTCAAGAGTCGATCAAATTTTGATATGTCTTACAAATATTTTAACTTATTAATTATTGCGATCATACTTTCTACGTTATTTTAAAACAATATATGTTACTTCTTTTATCTCAATTTATGTGGTATCGATAAAATTTTGAGAGTTAATCAAAAATTTTATGTCTTTTAAATTTAAATATTTTAACTATTTAATTATCGTGATTCATAGAATTTTCTTACGTAATTATCAAATATTCAAAAGACAAAAAAAATTAAGATAAATAATTTAAAATAGAAAAATATCAAGATTACATAAATGTCCTTGACTAAAAGCAGGCACATCAATCAAGAAGTGTCTAATTCTAGACTTCTCTATAAAATAGTAAAGTAATAATAATATATGTCAATTAAGCATTTTTTAAAATATAATTTTAAATCATTTTAGAAATTTATTTAAATATAATTCCAAGTCATTTTATATAAGTGAGAGTCCTTGGACCATTTAGGTACTCGCTATCGAGTCCAACTGTTGTGTTGTGTGAAACGTGTTCTTTTCATTTTCTCACAAGTACCCACTTAAAAATCTGTCTTTTTCTCCAAAGAAATTTTATAAGCAAATTTTTACGCTCTTTTGAGCTACTGTCACGATTCAAAAATCGGAGTCATGATGACACACTTCCCAAATCCAACCTGATGTGTAAGCCTAAAAAATAAAACTTATACGAGACTCTCAAGGAAAAGTCAGGACAAAATTTAAACGAAAAGAAAGACAATGAAGTAATTATTCCAAAATCTGGTGTCATAAGTGTAAAGAATATCTAATACAAAGTTTGAATCTGAAATACATCATAAGTCTCTGAATAGAACTAAAGACAAAAAAATAAATGATAGAACTAGTGGCGATCCGAATCCCGGGATCTCACCACTAATCTGAAGCTATATAGCCTGCTAGAAAGATCAGTTGCCACGCGGAATGCCTTGACTAGAATCTGAAAAGAGACACGGAAGTAAATGTCAGTACAATTCACATGTACTCAGTAGGTTTAGCCGACTGAGTATGAAGAATTAATCAAACCTATGAAATAAACTAAGGAACACTTCCACCTGCATACAGAAAAGTCTCATTCCGACATCGGTGTTGCTAATTTATATAATACGACACGATTAAAGTAAACACATAAGGCATTTTATCATCATAATTAACTAGATACGTCAAGTAGTACATATAGCAATGCAATGTGATGATATAATGATGTGGTGGTACAGTGGAATCAACGATGTTGTACAACCTATCATATACACCTGTCGAGCTAAGGCTTCCAGAAAAGGACTCATGGGGGACTCGCAGTCTATATATTGTATCACAATCTCGAAATCTCATCAACTTGCCACCTAGCTCATGGTCAAGAGTCAAAAGGTGCTGCATTTTCTTTCTCAAAAAGACTTTCACGGTTCTCAACCTCCCAAGATCAATGTTGTAATGAATGAGGATAAATGCAACACAATTCATATGTCATGAAGGTAATATCCTACTCAACATGTAATACAAGGTTCAAGTTCTCTAAACTCAACCTAAACATGATATTCACCCTTAACAAATAGCAATGGAAAGGAATTTTATTAAAATAAATGTTCACCCTCTTTCGAATACAGTTCAATACTCAATTACACTCAAAACCCCTAACTCAACCCTTCAGGCGAGTATTTGAAGTCAAATAGTCTTCTCATGCCTCTATCACAAACAATTCATGGGTTACATATTCTCAAAGCATAAAAGATAGAAAATAAGGCTCCCGCACGGGCTACACAACACAGATAAGCCTCCATACGGGCATCGCAAAGTAATTTAACAGACCTAATCTATACTAAAACTCAATTCCAAAGTCTATAACATAAGAATGACTAATTACCACATCTCAGTCTGAAGAAGGATAGCCAAATCTACCTCGAATACCGAAAACTTCTCACAAATGCTCTAACCAAAGCTCAATCCGCGAATCTTGACTCCAAAATAATTAATTACCCACTATCAAGAATAAAAATATTACATTAAAAAGAGTCTATTGATACCCATATCGATTGGTTTTAGCAACGGAGATAAAATCGTTCAAAAACCACTTAAAATTCGACAAGGGTGAAACTGAAATTTTATTTCAAAAACACGTTATATACATTGAGGGGAGTTTGAGGGTGAAAACCCCATAAAAATTGACCAATAATCGAGTTAGAATCAATGAAATCTGAATTCAAGGTTTTGGGAGTAAAATCCTCAAAATTTCCATTTGAAACTTTGATTTTTCAATGAATTAAGAAGAGGAAATTACTAGAATTTGATTTAGAATAGAAAAAAGGGACTTATCCAAAGGAATTTCTATGGAAAAACTTCATCAAAATTCTCTCCCACAAGCTCCAAGGGTTTGAAAATGGAGGTTTTTTGAAAAATGGCTTATTTCCCGATTTCAATGTTCAGATAATCGGATTTCTTCATCGCGATCGTGGGCTACTAACCCCGCGATAGCGAAGAAGTGGGAAAGGCTTCATCGCGAACGCAAACTCCTGGCCGTGATTGGGAATCATATCGGAGGAGACTCATCACATAACTTTTTTGCCTACTCTGGGCAGTCACAAAGCGCTGCTGAATCAACTTCACCCTATCCATAGCATCTTTCAACAAGTTGGTACCCCAAGGTCATACTTCATAAGAATTAAACTATCCCACGGGAGATCTACACCTCCTTCCATATAGGGCCTCAAAAGGCGCCATCTGAATGCTGAAATGGTAATTGTTGTTATATGCAAACTCTACAAGGAGAAGAGATTGATCCAATGATCATCAAAGTCCATAACACAAGCTCAGAGTATGTCCTCAAGCACTTGAATTGTCCTCTCCGACTGAACATCGGTCTAGAGATGAAAAGTTGTGCTCAACTCAAGCTTGGTACCCATCTACTCCTACATAAAACTCTAGAAAAGAAAGGTAAACTGCATACCACTATCACACACAATAAAAATGGGCACTCTGTGCAATCGAAGTATCTCACGGATATAGAGCCTAGCCAACTGATCCGCATTGTAGCTAGTCTTCATCGAAATGAAATGAGCTGATATGGGTCAACCGATCCACAATCACCCAAACTGAATCATGCTTATCCAAAATCAAGGACAACCCCATCACGAAGTCCATGGTAATGTGCTCCCACTTTCACTGGGAATGGGCATCCTTTTCATAGGACCACCCGATTTCTGATGCTCATACTTTACTTGTTGGTAATTTAAACACTCAGCCACAAATAAACAATGTCTCTCTTCATGCCACACCACCAATAGTGTTGTTTCAAGTCATAAAACATCTTTGCTTCTCGTAAATAGAATACTTGAAACAATGAGCCTCCTCCAATATCATGCATATCCAATCACCAACCTTGGGCACACAAATGTGACTACTAATCCTCAAAACTCCCTCGGGATCAAGAAAGGTTGATTTAGCTTTGCTTTGTCATTATCAAACTGATGTGCACGAATATGATACATCAAAGTAGACCTAGCCTCCACAAAGGCCAAAATATTGTGAGGTGTAGAAATATCAAGCCAGACCAACTGTCTAGCCAATGACTGAACCTCCAAAGCCAATGGTCTCTCATCCGCCTTAAGAAAGGCCAAACTACCCATGCTAGGTGCTTTTCAACTCAAGGCGTCCGCTACCACATTAGCCTTTCTCGGATGATATAAAATGGTGATGTCATAGTCTTTTAATAGCTCCAACCACCTACACTGTCTCATGTTCATATTTGGCTAAGAAAAGATATACTTAAGACTACGGTGGTCGGTAAAGACCTCACAGTGCACACCATAGAGATAGTGCCTCAACTTCAGAACAAATACCATCGTCGTTAACTCTAACTCGTGAGTAGGTTAGTTCTTCTCATGTATCTTTAACTGTCGAGAAGCCCTAACCCAATCATAAACCGCTGCAACCTTGCCCGAATCAACCATAATACCATCCTTGGTCACCACATGACCCAAGAATGCCACGAGCTTGATACAAAACTCACATTTGAAGAATTTTGCATACAACTTCTCCTCTCTCAATCCCTGAAGTACGACCCTCAAGTTACTAACATGGTCGGCCTCATTTTTGGAGTAAACCAAGATATCATCGATAAACATAATCACAAATAAGTCCAAATAAGGTCAAAATACTTGGTTCACCAACTCCATAAAAGCCATCAAGGAAATTAGTCAACCCAAAAGGCATAACCATAAACTCGTAATGCCCATAACGAGTCCTGAATGCAGTCTTTGGGATAGTAGATTCTCGAACTCTCAACTGATGGTAACTCGACCTCAAGTCAATCTTAGATAATATCGATGCACCCTGAAGCTAATCAAATACATCATCAATGCAAGTAAGAATGTATATGTTCTTGATGGTGATATTGTTCAATTGTCAATAGTCAATTCACATCCTCATAGTACCATCATTTTTCTTCTCAAATAAGACTGGTGCACCCCACATTGATATACTAGGTTGAATAAACCCCTTCTTTAACAAATCTTCCAATTGTTTTTTCAAATCTTTCAACTCTATCGGAGTCATCCGATAAGGAGGAATAGAGATAGGCTTGGTGCCCAGCTCCAAATCAATCACAAAATTGATATCACAGTCAGGAGGAACACCCGACAAGTCTATAGGAAATACATCCATAAACTCCCTCACCCCCCTCGTGGTCTCTAAAGGATATGAATCCTTAGTACGATCCCATACATGAGCCAAATAATAAAAGCAACCTTTATCCAATAGAAGATGAGCACGAATATAAGATATCACCTCCTTAAGATACGAACTCGGATTACCCTTCTACACCAAGCAAGGCAAACTGGGATAAGCTAAGGTCACGGTCTTGGTATAACAATCTAATATAGCATGATAGGGAGATAACCAGTCCATATCCGATATCACATCAAAATCAAGCATGTCTAATAAAATTAAGTTTTCTCAGATCTTTCTACTCTAAAATATCACCATGCACCTCCGGTATACTCGATCCACCACTAAAGACTCACCTACTAGGTAGAAATAGTAATAACCACAGCAAGGGGCTCACACACATAATTGCTACACACATAAAAATAGGTCGATACATAAGAATAGGTAGACCTTGGATCAAATAATATTGAAGTAGAATGGTGGCAAACCGAAATAATACATGTAATAACTGCACCCGAGGCCTCTGCCTCAGATCTACTCGATATGGCATAACATAAATGACGGTCACCCTTAGCTTGCGAACCACCACGAGCGCCACTTCGATCTCTACCCTTGGCATCCTGAGTGACACCTCTCACACTCTATGAAGCACCCCGAACAACTAAAGTGAGTATAGAACGAACATCCGGTATCCCGTGCTATCTAGTCGAAGGAGCATGTTTGGGGCAATCTTGGACCTTATGCCCAAACTCAGCATACACATAACAACATCGAGCACCTGACCCCCATAAAGGCTAACCAGAAGTATCAACATGCCCTCCGAAGCCTGAAGAACTATTATATCCAGTCTGACTTGATCTAGATCCACTTGTACCACTTGTGCCCTAAATAGCTGCCTGGATTGGTCTGTCCTGATAGCCTTGCGTGCTTGGATCTAAATACTCTCTACCTCTGAAGGAATGGCCATCGAACTGACCCTGCCAACAAAACCTCTTGGCCCTACCCTGTCTAGCATGTCGGATACTCTCTATCCTTCTATCATGGTCTCTAATACTCTAAAAGGTACCATTATATAGCACAAGAGAGGCTATAGCCTCTTGAAAATAGTCGACAAATCCCTTCACCAGCTTGCGAATCTACTCAAACTAGGTGGGAATAATCGATATAGCATAACGAGACAACTAGTGGAAGCGAGCCTCGTACTCAGTATAGAGAGCCCTGCTCCAATATATCAAACTCATCCCTGCGCTGATCACAGAGGTTATAAGGCACAAACCTCTCAAGGAAAACCTTAGTAAACTACTTCCAACTCATCATAGGAGAACCAGTAGGCCTACGAGTAAGAATCGACCTCCACCACTCCTTGGCTACTCCGGTAAACTAATATGAAGTTTAAGTTAATCCATGTGCCTCAAGAATACTCAGGTTGAACAACCTGTCCTGACACTCAGTCAAAAATTCATAGGCCTTCTCTCTAGTTATACCATTAAATTTGGGAGGTGCCAATTGAACAAACCTCTCAAAACTCTTCTCCTTAGACACTAACATGGCGGCACAAGCTAAAACTAGCGGAGCTACAAATCTCGGAGGTGCAATAGAAGGCACTGAAGAAGAACCCGGAGTCTGAAATCCAGTACTAGGCCCCTGAATTGGCGGTATTGCACCAACTGCTGTAGGAGAGCCTAAAGTACCTGGATGAAAACCTGGAGTAGGAGAACCATCTAATCTAGCAAATAATCTAACCAGTAAATCCCGAAATACTGGAGCACTATCAGGAACCGTAATAAGCTAGGTTGGCCTCGTCTTCTTAGTCTGCTGCTCAAAATCATCCTCATGCTCATATATGGGCTCAAGTAATGGCTCTCTAGCTCATCCACGAGCAGGTGTTGATCCTCTCACTTGGCCTCGGCACCTAACTCCATCATACCCCCTACCTCGCCCGCAAACTAGGCTCGGGCAGCAGATGCAACCTCACCCTCGATGACTTTGGCTCTAGTCCTCACCATCTACACAAAAGGAATAGATTAGAGGTCCACAACACTTGATATGAATAACTCGCATGAAAGGAATCAAAAGAAGGAATTTCTCTTAATAAGTATCTCTTAGCCTCTCAAAGATAAGTAGGACGTCTATGTACCAATCCATACGAGTATACTAGACACCCTGCTCTTTAACTTATGAGACAAGTAACCTAGCGATCTGATACCAATTTGTCACGACCCAAAAATCAAGGTTATGATAACACATATCGCAAACATAACATGACATGTAGACCTAAAAAGTAAAACTCATACGAGACACCCATGGGGAAGTTAGGCCATAATATAAACGAAAAGAAAGACAATGAAGTAATTATCCAAAAACCTGGTGTCATAAGTATAAAGAATATCTAATACAAAGTCTGAATCTGAAATACATCATAAGTGTCTGAATAGAACTAAAGATTGAAATATAAATGATAGAACTAGTGGCGATCTGGATCACTGGATTTCACAACTAATCTGAAGATATATAGTCCCCTAGAAAGATTAGCTGCCACACAGAATGTCTTGACTAGGATCTGTATCAAAAAGGGACATAAAAGTAGGGGTGGGTACAATACACGTGTACTTAGTAGGTTTAGCCGACTGAGTATAAAGAATTAATCAAACCTATGAAATAAACTAAGGAACACTTCCACCTGCATATAGAAAAGTCTCATTACGGCATCAGTGCCGCTAATTTATATAATACGACACGATTAAAGTAAATACATAAGGCATTTTATCATCACAATTAACTAGATACGTCAAGTAGTAAAATATCAATATAATGCAATGCAATGTGATGATGTAATAGTGTGGTGGTAAGATAGTATCAAGGCTGTTGTACAACCTGTCCTATACACATGTCGAGCTAAGGCTTCCAGACAAGGACCCATAAGAGACTCGCAGTCTATATACTGTATCACAATCTCAAAATCTCATCAACTTGCCACCTAACTCGTGGTCAAGAGTCACAAAGGTGTTACATTTTCTTTCTCATAAAGACTTTCACATTTCTCAACTTCCCAAGATTAATGTTGTAATGAATGAGGATGAATACAACACAATTCAAATGGCATGAAGGTAATATCCTACTCAACATGTAATACAAGGTTCAAGTTCTCTAAACTCAACCTAAACATGATATTCACCCTCAACAGATAGAAATGGAAGGAATTTTACTAAAATAAATGTTCACCCTCTTTCAAATACAATTCAATACTTAATTATGCTCAAAACCCCCAACTCAACCCCTCTGATGGGCATATCAAGTCAAATAGTCTTCTCATACCTCTATCATAGACAATTCATATATTCTCAAGGCATATAAGATATAAAATAAGGCCCCACACGGGCTAAACAACACATATAAGCCCCCATACGGGCATCACAAAGTAATTTAACAGATCCAATCTATACTACAACCCTATCCCAAAGTCTATAACATAAAAATGACTAATTACCACATTCCAGTCTCAAGAAGAATAGCCAAACCTACATCAAATGTTGAAAACTTCACACAAATGCTCTAACTGAAGCTCAAACCACTAATCTCGACTCTAAAATAATTACCCACTATCAAAAATGACAATATTACATTAAAAGGAGTCTATTAATATCTATATTGACAGATTTTAGCGATAGAGGTAAAATTGTCCAAAAACCACTTAAAATTCGACAGGGGCGAAATTGAAATTTTATTTCAAAAACCCGTTCTATACATTGAGGGGAGTTTGTGGGAGAAAAACCCATAAAAATTGAGCAATAATAAAGTTAGAATCAATGAAATCCGAATTCAAGGTGTTGGGAGTAAAATTCCTAAAATCGCCATTTGAAACTTTGACTTTCAATGATTTAAGAAAAGTAAATTACTAGAACTTGATTTAGAATAGAAAAAAAGACTTACCCCAAAACATTTCTCCAGAAAAACTTCATCAAAATTGTCTTCTACAAGCTCCAAGGGTTTGAAAATGGAGGTTTTTGACAAAAATGACTTATTTTCTGAGTTCACTGTTCAGGTAATCAGATTTCTTCATTGCGATCGCGGGCCACTAACCATTCGATCGCGAAAGAGTAGGAAAGGCCTCATCGCAAATGCGAACTCATGGCCGCGATCATGAAGCATATCAAAGGAGACTTATCACAGACGTGAGCCTTGGTCGCGATTGGAAGAGTATTGGAGACCCTTCATTGTGAACGTGACTCTACGCATCACTATTGCGAAGGGTTAAATCACCTGTACCAGGTAGAAGAAAATAGCTGAAACACCAACCCAAAAATACTTCCAATTGGACCTTCGTGTAACACCCCTAAAATGTTCTATGTGGTGTTTCAATCTCGACAAAAAGAATGCTGCTTTTTTATTTTGGGCATAACTTTTTATAGAATAGTCCAAATTAGGTGATTCAAATTTTTAAATAACTCCAACGGCATTACCTAGAACTTTCATGAAGACCATATCTTAAAATTCAGAGAATAAATAAGTCAAATAAATTAATTTTTACAAGACATGATAGTGTGATGAAATAGAGTATTTATAGAAGAAAAATCATATCTCACGGTAGCATGCTCTAAATCGGTTGATTCTTGAATGAAATAAAAGTATACTTCTAGATATATAATTTATATGAGACACCAAATCCTGATTAGGAAGTATTTTGTTCAAATAATGCTCCGAAAAAGGGTATTTCATTAAAAGAAGGTTCATCTCATCAACAATGGAAAGATCTAGATCCATTTGACATCACCAATGACATCAATAGTCCTCCATTTGACACCATCCTCCATTAAATTTTCAAGATCATCCTTTGTAATTATTTTTATTTATTGTTAGTTCCTCCTCCATACCTATAAATACCCACCTTATTTCCTCATTTTATTAATTAATCTTTCTCAAGAAACTCTTCTCTTTATAAACTTATTTACTCATTCTCAAATATAATTTTAGTTTTTAGTAGTGTAGAAATACTATTCCGGTAATTCTTATACTTTGGGTAGTACACAAAATATTCCGGCGAGGAGAAAAGGCCAGGGGTTCAAGAGTGGTAATAGAGTTCTTCAATTCGGAGTAAAGTTTCGAATTCCAGGTATATAAGAATATTCATAGCATTGGATTGAGTTCGTCTATGCGCCAATATTTAAATTTATCGTAATTGAGTTATAGTTGAGTTTACCCAAATTTTGAATTCTAAATGAAATAATTCTTCTTCTATTGAGTTAGATATATTTATGTATTAAGATTATTATTATCATTATTATATCTCATATTATTGGAAATTATTGTTCATGGTTACTTTTCAATAAACCCTAATTGATTTGATGTTCATGAATATTTTTACACGTGTTTTGAGTAAATATGTTGGCTTTTAATATTTATTGACATAAAAAGTAATTTGAATTAATACTATATATGTATTTTGTTGAGTTTTGAAAGAGCAAAAGAATTGAGTTTAAATGAATTTGAGTAAATGATGTTTTGAGCAAGATGTTTTGATGAGATGTAAATAATGTTTTGAAGTGTAATGATTGATGAAGAGGTAATAAGATGAGTTTGATGTTTTTTCAATAAGACTAGATGATGATGTTAATATGAGCACATATTTTGGGAGTAGTATTGAGCACTGAGTTGGGTAAGAGTTTAATTGACTCAAACCCCAGAATACGTAGCAAGCGTAGGATGGAGGCTATGTCTCTTAAGTTTCAAAAAAAGGACTTTGATGATTGGATCCAAGATAGTGTTGTCCTTTATCCTGTCAAGGTATTAGATGGATGTGGCAACGACATCGATTCATTGTATCATCACTAGATCATAAGTGATGGTTGTCGGTTAGAGAAAACTCCCACCTGAGTAAGCATTGCTTATTATCATTATTATTATTTTTAAACTTGCATTACATATTGATGTTGATTTCTAAACCGAGTCTTCTTGAGAGGAGTTTCTTGATATCTGTCCTTACTTTTCTGCCATTTTATATACTCTACATTTCATGTACTGACGTCATTCAACCTGCATCGTTTTATGATGCAGATACAAGATTTAGATATCCTTAACAGGCTCATCGTTGAAGATCATTACTTTCCATCTATTTGGTGAGTACTTCTTGTATTCGAAGAAACTCTTTATCCTTTTATTATTGTTGAGTATTATATTTCTTTTGAGGTAGCCATGAACATGTCATTCGTCTGATAGTTTTAGAGGCTTCATAGACAGAGTTTGATGATGTAATTGGAGTAGTTCTTCTTTGAAACTACTTCTTCTAAGGATTATTACTTTCATTTGGTGTTTATGATGGCGAGCCCACATAAGTATTCTTATTTTTCACTTAAGTCTTGTGCTGATGAACAAATGAGTGATGAGACCAAATGGTTCTCTCGAAAGCCAGATATGGTTTTTGAGTGCCGGCCACGCCTAGGGGTACTCTCTCGGGGTGTGACACTTTGAAAATCATTTGGGGGTTTATAAAAATAAATCGGATATGCTACTAGACTAAATTTAACATTTCGGACTCAATGAAATTGACAGATTTCCAAAAAGAAATTGTTATGATGAAATCACCTTCCCGAATCCCTCTTTGGTCTAATATTTCAACTTTTAGCCTATTTTTTCAAAACAAAGACTAAGGTCCCGGGGCTCTAAATCAATACTCAACTAGAACATATTCGACATTTCGGATACAACACAACTAAATAAATTCTCATCCGATGCTCGAATCTCAATATGTTGATCAAGGTCAACCCTAATAATGAAACTTTCCACTTAAGTGCTCAAATCGCCAAAATCCCACTCGATCGCATCGGAAACCATGTCAACCATCCTTATATCACCAACAAGGTATGAAGACACTACGGAGACAGGAAAAATGGTCATTTTCACAGAAAAATAATTTTTCAAGAATTGCAGTACAACTACTTCTTTTTCTCTTCTTTCTCTTTCTCATGTAAGTTTTTCTTTTTTCTCTTTAGTTTTTGTTTTGTTCTTTTTAATACTGATTTCTTTATATTTTATGTTATCTATTTTTGTTTTTTTTGAAAAAAATCTTGTGACCTTTTGATATTTTTTGACTCTTTCTCTATCTTGTTTGAGTGTTATCCATCAATTATTTACGTAACAATAAGATCAATTAAAAAAGAATATGAAGAAAAGATAATCAGAAAAATTAATGCAAAAGAAAAATTCAGATAAATTTTCATCTTTATGATAATATCTCTTTATTTTTCTTCTTCTTCCTCTAAAAAAGCAGATCAATTCATCAATTTATTTTTATCAAAATAATAAGAAGTTATTAATTTGAGTTTAAAAAACTAGCTGAAAAGTTAATGATGGAAAGAAAAAAGGTGAAGAGTATAGAAAACAATGCTTCAATAGTATTGCTCCTACCAGTTTCAATATTAAATTCAGGATTCTATGAGATTCTCTTTCTAAAAGATTTATAATATGTATAAATTATATAAATCTCATAGTGTAAGAGATAATTACATCTTATCTCTATTCTTTTTTTAAATTACAAAAAATCCTTATTTTTTGAGAAACTCAGATACATAAGTCAACTTTTCTGATACATAGTAATGTCTTTAATGTTGTTGTTGTAAAAAAGAAAAATTACTAGAAGATCTGTTAATTAAAATTTTTGTTATGCTTAAAAAGGAAAAAAGTAAATAAAGAAAGCATGAATTATGAGAAAAGTTATTGGCAAAGGGATTCAATCTCTGAAAAATTGAAACAGACTAGTACATTTCAAAATTCAAAAATTCTTCTTCCCATTTTTTTGAAAAACCATCAATTTTGAATCAAAATCATCGACAAATTATACTGATACAACATGAACCTGTCGATCTTGTTGAGATATTTCAAAATCTAAAAAAGTGAGGTAAGTTATGATTGATATAAAAGTGATGAAATTGTTGTTGGTCAAATTATCGATTTTGTGAATCTCAAATCAGTCAGATCGATGAGTTGAGTAAAAAATTGAAGATCCGATACATCGTAGAAGGTAATTCATCTCCAATAATTATTAGGAATGACATAGGAGTAAAACTGTACGTTGAGATGAAGAAATAAGAGCCTGAATTTTCAATGTATCAGTTTAATGATACAACAGTTAAAAGGATTGAAGAGATACTTAACTTTGATGATCATCCATACCTTTTAAAATATTGTGTAATCGTTTTATGAATTATATTTTTGAGATGGATAGATTTATAATGATACATTACTATCTATGTATCTTGTTTAAATTGATAAGTATTATACATTCTACTAGATACATTAAATAAGTAAATATTGTCCATAAGATGTTAGATTTGAGATTGATATATTATTGTATGGTAGTCTCTATGTATCAAATATATTAGTATAGATTTGAATTTGTGCTTCGTGCTGAAAAAATTAGTGCATGATACATTACTATTTATGTATATTATTTTGTTTGAGAAATATTGTATTTTATAAAAGATACATTGTACATGTAATTATTCCTAATAACATTTTTTGTGTGATACATAACACAATGGTGAGTTGATATATATATATATATATATATATATATATATATATATATATATATGAATTTGATATATATTATGTATTATATAAATATCAATTAATTTGATACATAGTATTTTAGCTATCAAGTGTATTTATTGAATAATGTGCACAAACATATATCCTTTTAATTTGAATTAGTCTGAACAGAAAATAATGAATTTGATATATATTATGTATCATGTACATATCAATTAATTTGATAAATAGTATTTTAGCTATGGAAAATTATGGTTTATGTATCAAGTGTATTTAGTGGGTAATGTACATAGATACATAACCTTCTAATTTGAATAAATCTGAATAAAAATTAAAAACTGTAAATACATAACAACAACTGATACATGATTGGTTATACAATTTGTAATAATTATCTATCAGATAAATAATTAAAGGCATGAAACACATAGGTTTTAAATATGAAAATAGACCAAAATTCATATGTATCAGAAAAAGATTAACAATAAAAAATTTAAAAAATTAATAATCAATCAGATGATCTATTAATATTCTGTCATATACATAACTATGAAATTGATACAAAATAAAATTGTTATAAAAACATTAATGTTTATATATCATCAATAATATTTGATAATGTCTACAAATACATAACCTTTTAGTTAAATAAGTTTAGATGTATGTATCTGATAGTAAAAGATAACGAAATTCGTAATAGTTATGTCAAATACATAAATATGAACATTATACATACTAGTTTGTATTTAAATAAATTAAGGCTATGTATCAAAATGAATATTTGAACACAATACATTGTTCATGATAAAAATATAATCTATCATAATGTTGAAATGAAGGCATTATACATTAATTTAAGAAATAAAAATAACTAGATACATTAAAAATATGAACATATATGTATCGCTAAAAGATGAACAACAAAAACTCAAAAAAAATCAACAATCTAGAAAATTAAAACAACTATTAGAACAAAGTATTTAAATCATGATACATTGTGATATGCTTACATCTAATGTATCAGAAACAACTAAAAAATGGCAGATTAAAAATCAAAATACAGTAAATACAAGGAAAATCTAAACATTGAGTAGCGTAGGGAGAGAAATTATAGATTCAACTTTTCTACTTTTAAGAGTTTTTTCCATAGTCACTTTAGAAGACAAAAGTACATTCTTTTTCGACTTCGACTTCGTAACATTTTGATTTGTCGATGATTCGTCAGTCCAATCATCGTCCTTAGAATTATAAACATGATCAATATTAAGTAAGTTTAACTGGGTAATCCGATGCTAAAAAGAGCATCATCCATATGTATTAGGACTTTGAACATGCAAAATAAAAAAAAGAAGGAACAGACAGCGATGAACTGTCAGTTGGAGAAGAAGAACAATGTTTGAAACAAAATTTTCTCGAGAAATTGATGTAGTGAATAGAGGACGAAGAACTTTTCTTCATTTTTTTAAAATTTGAAATTAATGAAGAAGTTTTGAAGAAGGCGGTTGTAAATGAAATTGTCTGAAATGGAGGCTGTAGTTTAGGCATGATTTTAGGACAGTTCAAAAAGAAGTGAGCAATGAAGGTTATGTATCTGGAAATTGGAGAGAAAAAGGAAAAAATAAGAATTTTTAAATTTTTTTCAAACGGTTGAAATTTTTAGAGAGTATGGTAAAATAGATTGTGTATTTATGTAATTTTTTCTTATAATATATGCATATTTATAATTTTATAATTTATCATGAATATATTTTTTATTTTCAAGGATAAGAAGTTTATGGGTAGTATCAACAAAATGTGTAGGTGAAGTTTAGATACTTAAAAGTTTCATACTTGAATGTATTGGGTATTCTTTTACGAAAGTTTAGTTCTGGTAATCTCAAACTTTTATATTTTGTAATAGATAATAATATGAGTTAATAATGTTGTGCATTAAATTTGCATGTTCAAAATTTTTTTAATAGTTTATTTAACTATTGAACTATGATTTGATCTCGTCCATTGAAACTCTTACCCAGATATTCTAGGTTGAATTCGTATAAAGTTAATTATGAAATGGTAAAAAGAGGAGAAGGGGAAGAGAGAGTAGTGGTGGAAGAGAGAATTATGAAAGAGAAAAGTGGCGATAATAGCAAAGAAATAATAATAGTAGAGGCAATTAGTGGTAATATGATGACGTCTAAGAATATATTAGAAAAAGAACAATTACAACATTATTTCATACTTGTAACACATTAAAGTATGATATAACATATATTCATCACTTCACTAATTATGTTTGGTGTATGCGCATAATGAGGTTGAAGTATTCAACAAGATGAATTATAATTGAGGTGTTAAAACAAAATTTGAGGACGAATATAATTCAATTGGCATTATTAACTATTATCTATCAAATCTAACTAATATTCGGTTGAAAAAATAATTTTATATCGCAAAAACAATATTCATAGTAATGTTTATGTTCATTCCTTCATACCATATTAAATATTTAATATGTTAACTATTTTTCATTTTCTAACTTGAATATTGGACAAATTAATTTGTCTATTGAATAGGCTTAACTAGTTGTAATTATTTTTATTCATAATAAAGAATTATGATTTCAATAATGAATTCTTCTCATTTTTAGATATTATTATCATTTTGTTAAAAACAAAATGTTCAGTAAGGATAATTTATTTTTACGATGATCTCACAATATAGATTGCGTTTTGTGTGTGTGTGTGTGTGAAATTAATGAAATTATAACTTATTTCTAGCATATCATTGTTATCAATCACTGCACAACTAAATCACCAAAATAATAGAATAATTATCAACACTGTGTCAAATAAAAGCAAATCATATCAAATTGTGGAAATCATATCCATCCTGACCATTTAGATGTATAGTCTCTGCATCTCACCAATTACATTTAACATTCACTTAGTAAATCACACATTTGACTCATGCTAAAGGATATTTAATCTTGTCCATCTACTCATGACCTACATGGAATTCTATGTGTCTATGTACCGTACTGACGTGGTACCCAATCTATACCTCGTACCATTGTGGTACTCGATCCAACAAACTCACATTGAAATTGAGCCATTCATCATCGGAATAGTAAATGTATTATTACCATATAATCATATCTTGGTATGTTCACTATTTCAGTAATTGCTCAGAACAACACAATAAGCACAAAATAAAACATAAGTGCACAATTATAAACATCAATTGTAATAGATAGATCAACAGTTTCACATGCTTATTCGTATTGACATCATTATCTCAACAATAACAAACACAAGTTACATCCTAATATCAATCAATATGTTATACAACTCATATTTCACATAAGAGAGTAATCAAAGTATAAATCCAAGTAAATATTAATCTACCTCAACTGAAGAACTTGGATCACGCAAGCTATTATGTTTATAATGCTTAAAGTCTAAGAAAAACAAATATAAGAGTATTTAATCATATACTCTTCAATCAAGGGTCTTGGGCGTTCCAACTCACCTAAATTTGTTCTTATCAAAGTCTAATTATTTACCCAATAATTATTTTATTATACAAAAGATTTTTATGATCATACGAATTTCAATCACGGAGTTCAATGCAACCAAAATTCAAAAAGAAACGAAAAATAATGAAAGAAAAAAATATTGTTGTAAGCCCACAAAAAATGTGTTTCCTTTAAGAATTTAATCAAATCACACTCACCTAACGGTTGGATTAAATCCTCCGAGGAGAGAAAGAAACACTATTCTGAAATACTGGCAATCAAAATTTCAAAAAATTAGTTCACCAAACAATGGAGTAAATCATACGACACTTATTATTTTTGTTTGAAAAACTTATGAAAATAAAAGACGAAAAAAATAAGATTTTTTTTCTTTTAGTTAGAAGAAAATTTCACTTTTCTAGTGTGTCAAATGAGGCGAAATTTCATGACCCAACTCCGTAGGCCATGACGGGTGCCCGAACTGGGCACTCGCGTATATCGCTGCTATCTATAAGTAGATCTGTCCCCTGTTTAAGTTATAGCACATCAATAGGCAGGATAGCATATAAGTTGGTGAGGCTTATCATAGGCACCACTATACATACATGCATATACAATCCATACACAACCCACATACATGTCCACAGACCTCTAAGAGTAAGAACAGTAACATAAGGTGGGATAGGGCCCCCGCCGTACCCATGAACAAATAAATATATACATCGAGGGTTAATACCATAACTAGGCTCAGTCACAATGGAGCGCTTCTGAACTGCTGAGTGGAGCTCCTACGCTGATGGATCCCCAAAGTGTGTATCTGTACCTGCGGGCATGAATGCAGCTCCCCAAGAAATGGGGGTTAGTACGACATATGTACTGAGTATGTAAAGCATAGACATCATAAGAAAATTATAGTTGGCATAGGGATGCAGGGGGCAAGTATAACATTTAACCATTTATCGTACTCGCATCGTATAAAAGAAAGTCATACATATTACCATCACGTACTATGCTCGACCAATTTTGGGGACTCGGTGTACCATCTACATCATTCTATCATCATATGCACATATATATTATTAGCGATGTGGAACGTACAGCCTAATCCATGTATATAGTAAGTACATGCCGAGGAACGTACGACACGATCCACACATCATATAATAATGTCGATGAACGATGGCCCGATCCACATATCATATAGTAATGCCAAGGAATGTTCGATCTGATCCACGTATCATATAGTAATGCCGAAGAATGTTCGGTCTGATCCACATATCATATAGTAATACCGAGGAACATTTGGTCCGATCCATATATCATATAGTATTATCGAGGAACATTCGGTCCGATCAACATATCATGTAGTAATGCCGAGGAATGTTTGATTCGATCTATATATTATATAATAATAATTATATATTAGCCGGTCCGAGACACGGTGAAAATGTATTACAGTATACACGAATCAAATAGTGAGTAACCATATACAATCTAAATCATTATCAGAGACTCGACAATGTAAGAAGATTAAGCTATCGTTCGAGGACCAGAATAGTAGTGTAGCCATCTCGAGTGCCTTCTAAATGCCATTGAGGCCTATATCACTTAGTATCTCAGGGAACCTAGACATGTACTAAGGTAATACTAACAGTTCATAGAATCAGGGATACCCGTCATCACATAGTCCTTAGGACTAGGAGCTTATGCATCCAGTACTTCTCAACCTATGGAGTTCAAGGAAAGTATTTCAACTTACTACAAGAGTTTGACATTCAAAAGTGAATAAGAGATACGGATTACATTTAGGACTTAAAAGTGGTGTTACCTCAGAGCTCGTATCACATTTTACTTACAATTAGGACATGCCAAAGGAAGAGAAAGAATTAGCTTTACCTAGTCTCTACTTTTCCTCAAGGAGTCATCATTACATATATCATACCCGACCCATCATGGGCTCGGTATCATAACCTTATTATTGTATTACCTTACCATCATAGCACCACACTTATGTCAAAGACATATCAAGAGGAAAGAAGGGTAGCTCTACGTACTTATGCCAAAATATGCCAAGAAAAAGGAGATAACTTGACATACTTACTACTCTCCATCATATAGAAGCCTTGAGAGGTAATAACTCAATTGGTATAGGAATTCTACCATCGAGAAGTGAATAAGACTTATGAGTCATACTTGGGGTTATATGAATGGAATTATCCCCACATTTCGTATACCAATCACTTAAGGCTAAGACATGCCAAAAGAAAAGAAGGATAGCTTCACATACTTATGCCAAAGACATGCCAAGAGAAAGCTTCACATATCTTTTTCGGGATTAATTGAAATCCGGATTGCCTTGATACCTCATTAACCTATTTGACATGAAAGTAATACTAAGATTAATATCCTTTTACTTTCCAATATCCCACTCTACAATCAAGTACTAACAGGAGTCATTTCCTTATCCATTACCCTTGACTAGTTTGTTACTAGTTCCGATGCTACTGAAAATCAGGCAGTATTTTCCCTGTAACTTCAATATCTACGAGATTTCAACTCAGCCAAGGTGTCAACAACCATACAAACAACAACAACCAGCAGCATATATAAAAATAAATCGCCTCAACCTTACACAATACAACTCCAAACAACTAGCTCAAAACTACGATACGAAAATAGAGTTTTTAATCTTTATTTCACAAAATCTTTAACCATACCAAATGGAGGGTCGTGTGGCTGAAACCAGAAGAACCCACACCCTTTTTAAAATACTTTAAAGCCCTGCAACACTCAACGCAACCAGCTGCACCCGCAACACCACAACGATAACCCACTACTCAACTTCGATTTAGCTATAACCACTTCTATTTAGTTTATTTCTAACGTCAAGCATCCTTATACAATTTTTCCACTTCCAACCTTATTTAAGACATGTAATATACCTCATAAAAACATCATAAACTCCAATTTTAAAGGGAATCCCTTACCTTGCCCGAAACTCGTCAAACTCGTTGAAACTTGCCTTGGAAATTTCTTTAGCACGCCTAAAATTTCGTTGCTGTTTGCTAACATTTTGGGCTGCTCCAAATCATAAATTTTCATTAATAACACCTTCATAACATCGTGCTATACCCTAGATAATTAATTTATGGAGCAAAATCGAAGAACTCACCTTTTTTTCCTTTTAAAACCATAGCTCTCTCCCTCTCTAGTTTCTTCTCTTCTCTTCTTTCTTGTTCTTGAATTTTCTAGATAAGTATGAAACTTTAATAAGTCATAAGACATATATATATATATGCCACCTAAGGGGGTGACATGTGTCAACCCTTAAAGGGTGACACATATCAAGCCCTAAGTGGTCACATGTGTCAAGCCCTCAATGGGCCAACACACTCCATTCCTCCAATCACAGGCTGCCACATGGCATGTGGGGAGGGGTCCACCACCCTTGCTCCAGCTGCTGCCATGTGACACTCTCTCATACTGCCATGTGTCACTTTCTCATGCTGCCACGTGGCACTCTCTTTTCCCCTAGTGGGTTCGTAATATCATCTTACTTTACGAACATATATAATCCTTGCTACGTAAGCTTGGTATGTACTCCAGTAGCTTAGGTATGTAAGATTTCCAAGTTGGTAGCTTACGTAAATAAGTTATGTCCTACGACTCATCATTCGGTCTCTAACTTCTTCCGGATTCTTATAACTCTATTTCCAATCTTCTCTACTATGAGGTATCGCATTCTCCTTTCCTTAGAGTTGTTTGATAGCGCTATAGATTATCCAACTCACATGGCAACTCTTAAGAAGCTTAAGAGTTCTTAAGATGTCTTAAGAAGCTTTTAGAAGCTTTAAGAAACTTTAGAAAACCTTAAGAAACTTAAGAGGCTTACGATCCTTCCATGAAACTTAAGAGCCTTTCAAGAGACTTAAGAACACGTTCGAAGGTACAAAAGTACGGGGTGTAACATCAACTTAGTTAAAGGCAAAGCAATAGATGAGAACCCTTCAACAACCTTCTGTAGTATCCAGCTAAATCCAAAAAACTTCTAATGTCCGAAGGAGATAATGGTCTAGGCTAATTCTTAACCGCCTCTGTTTTCTTTTGATCTACTTTAATCTCATCACCGGACACCACATGGCTAAGAAATGCAACCTCCCTTAGCCAAAATTCGCACTTACTAAATTTAGCGAATAATTGCTTGTCTCTCAATGTTTGCAACATAATCCTCAAGTGACCCATATGATCTTCCTCATTTCGAGAATAAATCAAGATATCATCAATGAACACCACTATAAACATGTCCAAATATGGCTTGAAAATACGATTCATCAAATCCATGAATATAGTGGGAACATTAGTCAAACCAAACGACATTACTACAAATTCATAATGACCATACCTTATTTGAAAAGCCATTTTGGGAATATCACACTCCTTTACTCTCAATTGATGATAACCGGAATGGAGGTCAATCTTAGAAAAGTAGCTTGCTCCTTATAATTGATCAAACAAGTCATCTATCCTTGGAATTGGATATTTGTTCTTTATGGTGACCTTATTCAATTGCTAGTAGTCTATACACATTCGGAGTGACCCATCCTTCGTCCTAAATAATAACACGAGAGCACCCCATGGTGAAATACTCAGTCTTATAAAACCCTTATCCAACAAATCCTTCAATTGTTCCTTCAACTCCTTAAGTTACGCCGGAGCCATATGGTAAGGAGGAATAGAAATAGGGTGGGTATCAGGAAGGAGATATATGAAAAGTCAATTTACCTTTCAGGAGAAATACCGGGCCAATCATTGGGAAACACATCAAAGAACCCATTAACTATAGGGACCGACTCAAAAGTAGGAGTTTTGGAATCGATGTCCCTAACTCGCACAATATGATAAATGCACCCTTTGAAAATCATTTTTTGGGCCTTAATTCATGAGATGAATCGACCCTTAACCACTGAATCATTGCCCTTCCATTCAAGAATAGGCTCATTAGGAAAGTGAAACTTAACCACACGAGTTCTACAACATATAGATGCGTAAGTGGCATGTGACTAATCCATACCAAGAATGATGTCAAAATCAGTCATATTAAGTTCAACAAGGTCACATGGAATAACTCTGTGCAAGACCCATACGGGATAATTTCTATAAGCTCTCTTGGTTAATACCAAATCACTAATGGGAGTATAAACCAAAAAGGGTTCTATTAACACCTCAGGGCACACATAAAATCTCATAGAAATTTAAGGAGTAACAAAAGACAAGTTGGCACCCGAATCAAGCAATGCATAATCATCAAAGTTAAAGACTTGTAACATCCCCATGACCACATCGGGAGCCTCATCAACCACTTGTCTAGCATGAAGAGCATAGAATTGGTTGTTGCGTTGGCCACCCGTAGGTTGAGCTTGGGCGCCTTGTTTCACTTGGCCTCCTAGAGGACGACCTTCTCCACCCTTGTTGAAAATAAAAGGGAACTCGAATAGCTTATGACCCATCTTGCCGAATCCATAGCAACACCCATTCCCATCAAGCACTTTCCTCCATGATGTTTTCTATACTTTGCATACTTAGGAAAAGAAGAGTTACTAGGTTTACACCTCCTCGTCCTTAAGCTTTAGGGTATGGTACCCTATCCTTAGGAAACTTCTTCCCCGAGATTTGGCCTTGATGAGAGCATCCCTTACTACCAACGGTCCTAGCATTGGAGAACCCACCTTCATACCCGACCCTCTTAGAATCTCTCATCCTCATTTCCTTAAGCTTTTCTCCTTCAATTTGATTGGCAAAAGTCATGATCTGAGATATGTCCATCTCCTTAACAAGCATAGCGGCGTGACATTCCATAGCAACCAAGTCGGACACCCCTAATATGAATTTACTCATTCGGGCACATGGATCGACAACCATTAAAAGAGCATACTTGGATAGCTTAGCAAACTTGAGGGCATAGTCCCTCATCCCCATATTGCCTTGTCGAAGATTTATGAACTCCAACACTTTAGCCTCCCTTAACTCAAGAGGGAAAAAATGATCAAGGAAAGAAAGTTTGAAAGCTTCCCATTCATTAGGACCTTCATCCACCCTCTCTAACTTCCATTGAGTGTACCATATTGGAGTAACACCCTTAAGTTGGTAAGCTGCCAACTCCATTTTTTCTTCCGAAGTCACCTCCATAATACTCACTATTTTGTAGAACTCATCAATGAATTCTTAAGGATCCTCATCAACTTTTGAGCCATGAAACTCTGAAGGATTCATTCGTGCAAAGTTCCTTACTCTTGAGGCCGGAGTAGGAACATTAGGAGGACTCACAACACCTTGGTTGGTCACCATCGAGGCTAGCATAGTAATGGAGGTTCGGAACTCCATGTTAGTCACTTGGTCTAGTAGAGGATCATTGTCTCGAGGAACCGGGGGAGCTTGGGGTTCATTAATATTATCTCCCCTTGGAAATGGTGGTCTTTTTGGAGCCATCTTTCTGAAAATTGCAAAGAAAGACCGTTAGGGAAATGAAGTCTTACGGTAAAATCTATAGCACGACATAGATCATGAAAGAAATAAAAATTCCTAAAATGCCTCATAGCCTTCTACTCATAAGTGTTGCGTGCTTCACACCCATAAATAAGACTCTATTTGATGCGGCATGTTGGACACCCTAGGATACTTGAAAAAGAACCTTGTATCTGATACCAAGTTTGTCACGACCCAACCTAACACCTAGTCATAATACGGTGATTGAAACCCCGAAGGGATCCAACCAAGCCTCTTGTATATATCACAAGAATTCTAAGGTAAAGCAAAAGAGGAAACATCATAAGAGAGTCTAAAATCATGAATAGAAATTTTAGAATGACCTATGACAACATAAGCTCGAAACATTTGTCCAACTAGATGCCTCTACTCTTGAATATGGGTGGGGGAAGACATGTACCTCTCTCACCCTCAATATGAAACATAGAAAGATATTTGAAAATAATAACTAACTCGATAACTAGCCCCCGATAAATGAAGACTCACCACAACCACTGGATAGAAAAGCTTAACTAGCCACGTAGATGAGTGTGATCTTCAAACTCGACCCCTACATTATAAGACAATGTAGGCAAAAAGTATGCATTAGTACATTGGAATGTACTAAGTATGTAGGCGTAACATGCAACGTAATTCATGGAATGCAATGGTCAAGCAAATCACATGGTAAGATGAGGTAAGTAACGACATGAGAAAATTATATTGATCAAAGCATTTAAAAAGCATAATTTAAAATCATAGTATACCTAAGAGATCATACATATGTGGGATAGGAACCATAACCGACAATAACACTATGCAAACTATAATATAGAATCCAGTTGTCTCTCTAAACAATGAAGAAAAAAGAGAATCTACTTGCCTAGGTAGACTCTACCCTGCTAAGCGGGTCATGCATATGCTATATGTGGATCCACTAGCTAGACCATAAAGGCAATCCTACGGTGGCACGTAGTTATGAGATAAGAGACTTTATATAAGGACCCCTTATATTGAGCCCCCACCTCAAGTCCATATTCGGTGTTAAGTCAAATTACACAGAATACGTACATAGCATAGAAATCATAATTTCATATATCATAGTCATTATCATAGGTTTGAAATTATGGAGTAGCTCATTTTAATAACATACTTGTAATATGAGAATTGTCCTTTCATCATTACAATCATATTTACATAATTCATATTGTTTAGCCTTAGGTCAACACATAGGGCCCTAAGTCACCTTACTTCATAACTTGCATGAAAATCATCCTTCGAAATATACTTATAGTCCATGATTATAATTGAAATAGATAATCATAATTCATACTTGGAAATTCATGATCATAGTTTATACTTGAAATTTAGGTAAGGCACAAATGCATGATCAATTGATTTGAAAGTCATGTAATTGACTTGAAAACATGCATGATTATAAACTTTATATTAGGCCATACATAATTCATATAGAAAATATCATTAGGAAGTATAATTGAAAATAGTCATAATTTTCATCATGAACCCTAGAGATCAAAATATGAGAATTCATGGAAAAAATCTTCAATTTAATGCAATGACCACCAATTTATATCAAAATAGACTCATGATCATACTTTGAATTAAAATTTATGCAATAGGAATAGAGATCATAAAATTCATAAAATACCAAACTTTAATTTGATAGAAAACCTTGAGAAATTGATTGTGCTTCATGGATGAAAGAACTCATGAATCATTACCCACATACCTTAAGTGAGAACACCAAATAATTTAGAAGAACTTGAGAGTTTTGATGGAGAGATTGAGTGAATTTACTTGAAGTCTTCAATGAAGTCCTTGAGAGTCTTTTGTAGAGAGAAATATTTGAGTAGGTGAATTGTAGAAGAATGAATAGAATTAGAGGTTTAGGTTAATTTATAGAGTTGAATTAGTTCCTAAAAATATTCAGGTTCATTAGCTAACAATTTGGTAAAATTCTAAAATGCCATTACTAAAAATCCAACTTGGCCAGAAAACCCTTGCCAGGTCTACGGCATGGACTTGTCACAGACCTTTCTATTTTGTGCACTTTCTTGAAAATTCTATCTTTCGATTTACGGGTCCTAAAAATCTATTAAAACTATTTTTCCTATAGGTTTTGAACCCCTGATCGATATTCCGAACTCAGATTTTCTAAAAAGATTAAGGATAGGGCGTTACATAAGCGGCCTAATCCCAAGGCATTCTTAAGGCACTTGTGAGCATTTTTGAGGGATGTTACATAGACTTATGACCCTAATGATATTTCTATAAAAAGGATTCACAATGATGGAAGGCCTACACCTACATTACATGAATCATATGATAATGAGCTAATGACTCATGAAAGTTAAATGAATGATAATGATAAGTTTATGATTATGATATAACATGTATTCCATAGGATGCTAACTTAGCACCGAGAGGACTTTGAGGTGGGTGCCCTACCAAAAGCCTTAGTATCAACCTCTAGTCCCTTAAACTACATTGTCATCATAGGATTATTTTCAATATAGCCTCTTATTAATGATAATGTTATATGGAGTCTACCTTGGCAAGTAGCCTCCCCCTTCTCAATTTGGGGATCATCGGATTCCATGTTATGGCTCGCATGGTCATAATATCGGTTAAGGTTATATCCAATATATGTATGGTCCTTATAATATTTTTAAAGGTCAATCCTATCCTTTACTTTTATGTGATACTATTATAGTTTATTATGCATTAATCTTTCTTATGTCTACTTAGGATTTTACTACTTCTCTTATCATGCTATTTGAAATGGTCATTTGTACAACATGGTTCTAATTATGCATTGCATTGCCTACATACTTAGTACATTCAAATGTACTAACACATACTTTATTGCTTACATTATATCACAATATAGGGATGGATGCTCTATCTTGTTCTTGTGTCTATTCGGTGATCCATTGTAAAGATTGTGTGGTGAGTCCTCATGCTTAGAGGGCAAACTGAGTCATTCTCTCTTTTATTGTCATTCCTAGAGTTTAATGATGTTTAAATACTATCCTATGTCATGCTATTACTTTCTTAGGGTGAGATAGGAACATGTCCTAATTCCTGCCTATGTAGTCATGTAGAGGCATGTTGGGCATACGTGTAAGGGGTATATATTGTCTTGATTCTTTCTAGTTATGATATATTCTTGAACTTTTATGAGTTTCCTCTATTTGTTATCTTATTTATGCTTATGCTAAGAGGCTTGGTTGGGGTTTCTTCAGGAATCCTTATCACCGTATCACGACTAGGCCGTAGTTCAGGTCGTGACATGCGGTCCTATAAGTCATCCTTATACTCATAGATTTTTCTATGGGTCGTAGGTGTCATTCGTGGTCCACTGGATAGGTTTCTTTTCTCACTTTGTCGTGGCTTTTTAGGTTTGATCTACATTAAAATGGTATGGGGCATACGATATCTTTCCCTTGGGATCATTCGTCCTCGAATGATAACCAACATAAGAATTCACTCAAGGCATGAATGCAATGTAAGAACTCAAGTCTCAAACTCATGAATATCTACTCAAATACTCAGGAAGGCACAAAATTTGAGATATGGAAAAGAGTGTTACCTTTTCCATCGACACTAGGAGAAATGAATAGATGTAGGTACTTAGCTTCCATATCTTCTCTGGCTTCCCATGTAGCCTCTTCAACAAACTTATTCCTCCACAAAACTTTGACTGAAGCGACCTCTTTGGTATCAATTTGCGAACTTGAAGATCAAGAATTTTGATAGGAATCTCCTTATAGGACAAGATATCATTCACACCAATGTTTTCTATAGGAACAATGAGCGAAGGATTTCCCCAACACTTCTTAGCATCGAAATGTGGAATACTAGATGACCGACTGCTAACTCTGATTGTAGCTCTAACTTATACGCTACAATACCCACTCTCTTAACAATCTTGTAGGGACCAATGTAAAAGGGACTAAACTTTCCTTTCTTCCCAAATCTCATAATACCATGGGTGAAACTTTCAGATATACCCAATCATTAACCTCAAACTCCAAGTCTCTTCTCCTAATATTATGTAGGACTTTTGGCGACTTTGTGCAGTTTCCAGCCTCTCTTGAATAACTTTCACCTTCTCCATAGCCTGATGAACCAAGTCTGGCATTATCAACTAAGATTCACTAACTTCGAACCAACTAATTGGCGATCTACATCTTCTGCCATAAAGAGCCTCATAAGGAGCCATTTGGTTACTTGAGAAGCTATTGTCATATGCAACCTCTATAAGAGGCAAGTTATCATCCCAATTAACTTTAAAATCAATGATGCAAGCTCACAACATCTCCTTAAGAGTTTGAATCGTACTCTCTGATTGACCATCTATCTAAGGATGGAAAATGGTATTAATATTAACCTTCGAGCCTAAACCTTTCTGAAATGACTTCCAAAATTGAGTAGTGATTTGAGCATCTCTATTTGAGATGATAGACAAAGGAACTCTATGAATTTGGAAAATTTCTCGAATGTATAATTTGACATAATCCTCAGCTGAATCTATAGTCTTAATCGGCAAGAAGTGAGCTGATTATGTCATCCTATACACAATCACCCAAATTGAGTCATGTTGTTTGTGAGATTGTGGTAAACCTATAATGAAATCTATGTTGATCATCTCCTATTTTCACTCTGGTAACTCTATATTTTGATCTACACCACAACGCCTTTGGTGCTCAACTTTGACTAGTTGATGATTCGAGCACTTAGAAATAAAGTCTGCTATATCACTCTTCATACTATTCCACCAATAGACTTCTCTCAACTCGTGGTACATCTTGGTAGAACCTAGATGAATCAAATATGTAGAGCTATGGGCCTTTTCCATTATTCTATATCGAAGACCATCAATATTCAGAACACACAATCTACCTTGGTACCACAATACACTATCTCCCCTTTTGACTATAATACAATAGGGTCTTAGTCTTGCTATTCCTTTACTTCCACAACTAGTGACGAATTATCCCCATTCTGCTTAATAAGACCACCCTCATCAAGGTCCATAAGGCGATCTCCCAAATGTGCAAATCTATGCACTTCCTTAACCAACTCTTTCTTTTCCTTCTGAATATGAGCAGTATTTCCCATGACCAAACTACTAAGAGCATCAGCAACAACATTAGCTTTACCTGGATTATAGAGAACGCTCATGCCACAACCTAAGCTAGGCCCTATACATGACACAATGATTTGGAATTCGGAAGGACTCTAGCCAAGCCTTTTAGCATACATCACATACATAAGGTAAGTAAAGACATTAATCAAGTCTTAATACAGAAGATAATTCTCAAAATAGAATCTCAATTCAAGAGAAAACTAAAACATATAAGTTCAAATAAATGGAGCTACATATTCATGATAGTCTAACATGCCTTTACTATTCTAAATAAGGGCATAAGATAATCCCTAACTCACACAAAGATAAAAGATAAAGTCATAGAAGAAATATAAACTCATGTTGGTTATGTCCTCAAAGCATAAAGACTCACCAATCAAGTGATAAAGCTAAGTAATCTAATCTAGCCACGAGCGGGGGGATAAGCGTGATGATCGTCGGATCCTACATTATGATACAATGTAGGCAAAAGTATGTGTTAGTACATAGAATGTACTATGTATGTGAGAAATATGCACGGAAAGGAATAATAAGGACATAAGCAATATGAACATGTGATGCATGACCAATATCATAAAAACATGAGTAAAAGTTGAAAATACTAGAAATCATATTATAAGGTCAATGCATCATAAATAAATGACTAAAAAATTGTAGATATAACATATACATATATGTGCTATTAACCTTAGCTGACATGTAAGACCATGTGAGCTATAACATGGAATCTGATGTAATTCCCACACCGAGAATAGAGAGGCTACTTGCCAATGTGACTCCGTATCATAAATATAACATGAGCTATATGTGGATCCACTAGCTATTCCATAATGCACCTATTGTGGTATGTAATTTTGGAACTAAGTGTCTTTACTAGGGTTTCCTCGTAGATCCCCATCACAAAGTTCACTAGGTGATAAGTTAATCCGAATGGAATACATAAAATATAGTCATAGGGAAAGGTAAATCGACCAATCCAACATAAAGAAATTACATCATAAGAATAACTCCTTGAAAACCATGATCATAACTTGAACTTGTGGATACTTACCTTTCTAAGCATCCAAATCATGACATCTTGCATATTATGAGAAAACCTTTCACAATTGATTGTTTAATACTTGAAAATATATTTGAATCATAATACATAGATTTCATAAATAGAACATAAGAATTTATCAAATTCATGATCGTAAATCCATAATTCATACTTGAAATCCATAGTATAATGCATGGGTCCTCGTAAATCTTATTGAATACATGGAATTGAATTAAAATCATGCATGGATATATCATTATAATTGAATAAGAGCATAATTCAACTGTCCCAATACAAAATTGATCAAACCTAGAATTTAGGAAAAATTCATGAAAGAGATAATTGAAAACCCTTGGGACTCCACGGATGGAAGAAGGTCCATGGATGAATTTCCACATACCATGATTAATCGAAGCCCTAGATGCACTTGAAATTGAGAACCTTGAACTTTAAGATCCTTGGAACCCTTACTTGAGGAAAAAGATGGACTTGGGAGAAGAATTCTAGAGAGATGATTTTGTGTTGAGTGAATAAAAGTGAATGAGGGAATTAGGAGGGTTTTGGGTAGTTAATAGGCTAGGAACTAACCCCAGAGACGTCCAAATCCAATATTAAAATAATGGGAAAAGACCAAAATACCCCTTAAAAAACCACTAAATAGGTCCCTGGATGGATGCTCTTCACATATTGACCATGAAGTGGTTCGTGAACCTGGAGGACATAATGGTTCTGAAGGGTGACTTTCTACTGAAGTCTATATCGACCGTTCTTGGATCTATGAGTCGTAGACCATGTCGTGAAGTGATCCTTTCCTTGGGGTGTCAAACTGCTCTCCTTACATATGGACCATACTATGGTATGTGTAACTTTTAACAGCATGTATAAAAGGCTCGTGGAACCCAATAAGTTTGGGTCATTGAGGGGTCGAGTTCACGGACCAGTCTACAGTCTGTTGTGCTTCCCATAATCCGTAAACAATTTTGTGAACTTCCCCCCTTCTTTCTCATTTTCCTAGTTCACTCCCACGATGCCTTTCATGGCCCGTGGTGAGTTCTATGGCCCATGAAACCCAAAACGCTGCAATTTTTTTGAAATCTTCTTTTGTCCAACTTTCTAACTTTCGGGATCCTAAGATTCTTTCCCCTAAGGAACATTCGTCCTTGAATGGGACTCAAACTAGCATGAATGGAATAGTAATGAGACATAACAACCCAAACATGAATGCAATGATACATCAAAATGCATAAAACATAGAATATTATATTCAATCCCTAGCTAAAAATGACTTTAAAACTCATTTAATGAACATGCATGCATATAAAAACATAAGAATGACTTAAATGCATGAATTTGAAGGAGTGGATCATGAAGGAACTTAATACCTAAACTTGGAATGGAAGGAAATAGATCAGGATATCGTGATATCATATCGACTTTGGCTTTCCATGTATCACCTTCAACCTCTTGGTTCCTCCATAACACCTTAACAAAAGCTACTTCCTAATTTCTCAACCTTCAAACTCTTCTGTCTAAAGTCTCAACTGAACCTCCTCATAAGATAAATTCTCCTTCACACCAATGTTATCCAAAGGCACAATAGAGATAGGATCACAAAATCACTTCTTAAATAATGAAATATGAAACACTGGATGCACCAATGCCAACTCCGATGGCAAATCCAACTCATATGCCACCTTGCCAATCTATTTCAAAATATGATATGGGCCTACATATCAGGGACTAAGCTTCCCTTTCTTGCTAAAATGCATCACACCCTTTATGGATGAGAATTTCAAGTAGACCCAATCATTTGCGTTCCTTTTCCTCATATTCAGATTGGAGTTTGTCGACTCTGGGCAGTCATCAATCTTTCTCTAATGAGTCTAACCTTCACCATGGCCTCATGTACCAACTTGGGTCCTATCAAGGCAACTTAACCAACTTCAAATTAACCAATAGGAGACCTATATCTCCTACCATATAAAGCCTCAAATGGAACTATTTGGATACTCGAATATAGCTATTATTATAGGAAAACTCGATCAATGGCAAGTGATCATCCCAATTGAATTTCAAGTAAATTACACAAGCTATCAACATGTCTTTCAAGGTCTAAATGGAATGCTCGGCTTGACCATTGGTCTGAGGGTAAAAAGTTGTGCTCAATTTAACTTGAGTACCAATACCCCTTTGGAATGACCTCTAAAACCGATATGTAAACTAGGTGCCTCAGTCTGAAATGATAGATAATGGAACACCATGAAGCTTAACCAACTCATGAATGTAAAGTCTAGCATAATCCTCGGCTAAATAGGAAGTCTTAACGGGAAGAAAATGTGCCGACTTAGTCATTCGGTCAACGACAACCCAAATTAAATTGTATTGCCTATGGGTACGAGTCAAACCTGTAAGGAAGTCTATATTCAGGTATTCCCAATTCCAAATAGGAATCTTAATGTCTTGAGCTAAACCTTTCAATTTTTGATGGTCAACCTCCACTTGTTGACAATTAGGACACTTGGCCACAAACTTTACAATATTTCTTTTTATGCCATTCCACCAATACACTTCCCTTAAATCTCTATTCTTCTTTGTAGAACCCGGATGAATAGAATACCAAGAGCTATGAGCTTTAAATATTATCATTTCCCTAAAGCTATCAACGTTGGTAACATACAACCGACGTTGATATCTAAGCACATTATCTCTTCCTTGAGAGAAAGCCTCAATGGCTTTTTCAGCAACCACTTTCTTCAACTCAACCATAGTGGGGTCATTATCTTTTTCTTCCTTAACATTCACCACAAGAGATGATTAAGAACCAATTTAGACAACACTACCACCATCTTCATAATCAACTAAGCGAACACCCAAATGAGCTAGTCTATTAACATCACGAACTATCTGCTTCCTTTCATCCTCAATATGGGCAATACTATTCATAGACAATCTACTAAGAGTCTCATCAACCACATTTTCTTTACCTCGATGTTACAACACACTCATATCACATTCCTTCAACAACTCAAGACATCTTCTTTGTCATAGGTTTAAGTCCTTTTGGTTAAACACATATTCCAAACTCTTATGGTCGGTGAATACATCAACATGGACACCATAGAGATAATGTCTCCAAATCTTCAAAGCAAACACCACTGCCATTAACTCCAAGTGATGAGTCGGATAATTCTTTTCATGCACCTTAAGTTACCAAGAATCATAGGCTATCACATTACCATTTTTCATCAAAACACAACAAAGACCAACCCTTGAAGCATCATAATATACCATAAAACCATTAGATCCATTTGGTAAAGTCAACACCAGGGCAGAAGTAAGTCTATCTTTAAAATATTGAAAGCTTTTCTCATATCCCTCGGACCATTAGAATTTCACCTACTTATTAGTCAAAGTATTCAAGGGAAATACAACGAAAGAGAATCCTTCCATAAACCATCTATAATAACTAGCTAGACGCAAAAAAATTCAAATATCAAAAGAAAGGTCTAGGCCAATTCTTTACTGCTTTGATATTTTTAGGATCAACCATAATACCTTCATCAGAAGCAATATGGACAAGGAAACTATCCGACCTCAAACAAAACTCACACTTGCTAAACTTAGCAAATAACCGACGGTCCTTGAGGACTTACAACACAATCCTCAAATGATCGGCATGTTCCTTCTCACTCCGAGAATATACCAAAATATCATCAATGAACAGAATAATGAACATGTTCAAATATTGCTTCAATACCCTTTTCATCAAATTCATAAAAGATGTAGGGGCATTCATTAGTCCAAAAAATATAACAAAAAATTCAAAGTGACCATACCAAGTTTTAAAAGCCGTCTTTGGAATGCCACATTCTCTCACTCGGAGTTGATGATAACCCGATCGAAGATCAATCTTTGAAAAATAGCTTGCACCTTGAAGTTGATCAAAGATGTCATCAATCCTTGGAATAGGAAACTTATTCTTAAATGTAACCTTATTCAATTGCCGGTAGTCAATACACATTCAAAAAAAACCATATTTCTTTCTAATAAAGAGAACTAGAGCACCCCACTGAGAAATACTCGATCTACTAAAGCTCTTATCCAACAAATCTTTCAATTGATCCTTTAACTCTTTCAGTTCTACCAGAGCCATTCGATAAGGATGAATAGAGATTGGTTAGGTATCGAGAAAAAGATCAATACCGAAGTCTATCTCTCTTTTGGGAGGGATACTTGGGAGATTATCGGGAAATACTTCTGGAAACTCATTAACAACTAAAACCGACTCAAAAGTAGGGGATTCAGAGTTTGTATCCCTAACTCATACTAGATCATAGATACAACCCTTAGAAATTATTTTTTGAGAGGCACGAGATGAATTGACCTTTCAACACAGAATAACTACCTTTCCATTCCAGGACTGACTTATTAGGAAACAAAAACTTAACCACACATGTTCTACAACATATGGAAGCATAACATGCATGAAGCCAATCCATACCAAGGATAATTTTATGAAAAACTGAGACTGGGCAATTCCTTTAGACTCTTTTAGCCAAAACTGAATCACCCTCATGAGTATAGACAAATAAAGGATCTGAGAAGATCTCTAGACTAACAACAAATGTCATAGCAGTATAAGGAGTAACAAATAATAAAGTATCACCCGAATCTCATAATGCAGCAACATCAAACTCAAAGACCTTTAACATATTATTCACAATATCGGGTGAATCCTCTAACTCTTGACGAGTCTGTAGGGCATAAAATCTGTTATGGCGCAGACCACCACCCAAAGTAGTACCCTATTGAGTCGGTCGCCCTGAAATGGTCAGGGCATAAGTCTGGGGTCAACCCCCTCTACCCCTAGTAGTATTCGAAGGACAATCCCTCACTTGGTGACCTATCTTGCCACAGCCAAAACAAGCACCTGAACCCGCCAAACACTCACCTAGATACTTTTTCCCACACTTCTTGCATGGGGGAAGAGGTTGAACACTCAAAGATCCTCCTTGAGGATTGGGGTTAAACATCCTATCTTTGTTGAACTTAGGAGCCGGAGTGTTAAAAGAATTTTTTCCCTAGTACTTTGGTCGAAATTGCGAACAACCTCCATTTTCGTACCTAGAGTATGAAAAGTCACCACCATTGGTCCTTGCCCTCTTGGAATCCCTTGCCTTATCCCTAAGCTTTTCCTCCTCAATATGTTCGGCATGAGTCATGAGACTTGAGATATCTATTTCCTTGAATAGCATATGGTGGTTTTGCACTCTTTGGACACCAAGTCTGAAATACCCAATACGAACTTGCTCATGCGAGTTCTAGAGTCGGATACCATGAATGAGGAATACTTTGACAATTGTGTGAACTTGAGGGAATACTCCCTCACACTCATAATGCCTTACTTTAAGTTGATGAACTCTTGAATTTTAGCTTACCTTAACTAAAGGGAAAATAAACGGTTAAGAAACACCCTCTTGAACTCTTCCCAAGCAGTAGGATCCACTTCTCTAACTCACTCACCATTCTCCTTTCAACTAGCAAGCAACAAACTCCACCTTATCCACTAAACTAACTCCTATAATCTCCACCATCTTGTGAATGCTCTGCACAAATTATTGTGGATCATCATCCACTTTTGACCCATAAAACTCCGATTGACTCATCCTTATGAAATAACAAACCCTTATTGCTACCGTACCCTCATTTAGGTTCATAGAAGAAACCACTTCTCAGTTGGCTTGGGCCTCCACGACCTGAGCAAGCACTTGCAAAGTGGCTCGGAACTCCTGACAAGAGACTTGTTCATTCAAAGCATCATTTGGAGCTTGTTGCTCCTCCTTAATATTACTTCTTACAAGAACTCTTCTTGGAGGAATAATTTTCTAATCATAATAAAAAAGAATTAGGGAGAAACCTTAGAGTTCAACTCTGTTATACGACATAAGAATAATGAAAAAAGTGAAGTTTCCTAAGCTCCTTATAGCTTCCTATTCATAGATGTGGTGAGCTTCACACCCATAAACAAGAATCTACTTGATGCGGAATGTTAGACTCCCTAGAACACCTTAAAACCTTGTGCTTTGATACTAAGTTTTTCATTACCCAAGCTAGGACCTAGACGTGGCACGATGATTGGAATTCTAGAGGACTCCAACAAAGCCTCTTAGTATACATCACATACATAAGGTAAGTAAACGCATTTATCAAGTCATAATGAGAAAGATAAGACTCAAAATAGAATCTCAAATAAGGATAAACTCAAAGATATATGTCAAAATAAATGGAGCTACATACTCATGATAGTCTAAACATACCTCTGCTAGTATAAATGGGGGCATAAGACAAGACCTAGCTCACCCAAAGATAAATGATAAAATAGTAGAAGAAATATAAACTCATGTTGGTTATGTCCTGGAAGCACAAGATTTCACCAATCAAGTGACAAAGCAAAGAAATCTAATCTAACCACGAGTGGGAGGATGAGTGATGATCGTCAGATGCTACATTATGATACAATGTAGGTAAAAGTATGTGTTAGTATATTGAATTCACTAAGTATGTGAGAAAAATGCATGAACAAGAATAATTAGGACACAATCAATATGAAGATGCATGAACAATATCTTAAAAACATTGAGTAAAACTTTAAAACACTTGAAATTATATTATAAGGTCAATGCATCATAAAAAATCATTAAAACTTGTAGATAACATATACATATATGGGATATTAACCTTAGCTAACATATAAAACTATGTGAGCTATAATATGGAATCCGATGTAACTCCAATACCGAGAAGAGAGAGGCTACTTGTCAAGGTAGACTCCGTATCATAAACATAACATGAGCTATATGTGGATCCACTAGCTAAGCCATAAGGCACCTACTGTGGTAAGTAACTAAGTATTGCTACTAGGGTTCCCTCATGGATCCCCCTCTCAAAATTTGCTCGGTGATAAGTTAATCCCAATGGAATGAAAAAAACATAGTCATAGGGAAAGGTAAATAGACCAATACAACATAGTAAAAATACATCATGATATCAATTGCTTGAAAACCATGATCATAACTTGAACTTGTGGATACTTACCTTTCTAAGCATCCAAATCATGACATCTTGCGTATTGTGACAAAACCTTTCACAATTCAGTTTTTTATAATTGAAAATATACTTGAATAATCATACATAGCTTCCATAAATTGTACATGAGAATTTATCAAATTCTTGATCATAAATCCATAATTCATACTTGAAATCCATAGTATAATGTATGGGACCTTGCAAAACTTATTGGAAACATGGAATTGAATTAAATCATGCATGAATAGATCATTATAATTGAATAAGAGCATAATTGAACTATCCCAATACAAAGTTAATCAAAACTAGAATTTAGGAGAAATTCATGAAAGAGATAATTGAAAACCCTTAGGACTCATTGGATGGAAGAAGGTCGAGATAATTAAAAACCCTCTAGACTCATTCGATGGAAGAAGGTCCATGGATTAATTCTCACATACCTTGATTAATCAAATCCCTAGATGAACTTGAAATTAAGAACCTTGAACATAAAGATCCTTGGAACCCTTGCTTAAGGAAGAAGATGGACTTAGGAGAAGAATTCTGGAGAGATGATTTTGTGTTGAGTGAATGAGGAATTAGGAGGGTTTTGGGTAGTTAATAGGCTAGAAACTAACCCCCAAAGATGTCTAAATCAAATATTAAAATAATGAGAAAATAAAAAAACACCCTTTGAAAAACCACTGAATGGGTCCTTGGACAGATACTCTTCATGGACTGTGTAACCTTTCAGGGTTCGTGAAGTGGCTTGTGAACCTAGAGGACTGAAGGGTTATAAAAGGTGACTTTCTATGGGAGTATCTACGGCCCGTTCTTGGTTTCACGTTCATAGACCTTATCATGAAGTGACCCTTTCCTTGAGGTCCAATAGCTCTTCCTACACAGACCTTACTATAGTCCGTGTAACTTTTAATGGCCTATAAAAAGGGCTCATGGAAACCAACAAGATTGAGTCCTAGAGGGGTTGAGTTCATGAACCGGTCTACGGTCTGTGGTGCTTCTCACAACCTGTAAACCCTTTCATGAACTTCCCCCCTTTTTCCTCATTTTCCCAGTTCACTCCTATGGTGTCTTCCACTACCGTGGTGAGTTCTATAGCGCGTCTAAAGGCCCGTGAAACCAAAAAAGATGCAAAATTTATGAAATCTTCTTTAGTCTAACTTTCCAACTTCTGGGGTCCGAGAGCTCATGTCATAATCCTTGAGAAATTCAAGCTATCTCATCTGACTCAAATTAAGTTCTTTCTGACCAAAGATATATTGTAGGCTCTTGTGATTAGTGAACACATCCAAATGCACACCATAAAGATAGTGGCACCATATCTTTAAAGAAAATACTACGGCACTATCACGACCCAAAATTGGTGCATGATAGCGCCTACTACAACCCCTGAAGTAGGCAACCCTATACCCAAAGACATAACTTGCGGAAGACAATAATTTAAGTATATTAATGCTAATAAGCTAAAGACAGGAATAACATATAAGAAATGGGCCATATAATACATTTGTAGTTTCATACAAAATATACAAAAGAGGCCCGAAAGTGACCAAGAAGACAAACTAACACAAGACCAAATCCTTGGACCTGGTGTAACCTATACAGGAATAACTAAGTACAAAAAGAGCTATACATAAGAGATAACTGACTAATCAAAATACAAAGTACAAATCAGTAGAAAATAGGGAAAGAAGAAAGTCTCTAGAGGCTAGGAGCTCACCACGATCCAAGTCTGTGAGGGCCAAGGGAGATCCAACACTCATGGAGGGTTGCTCGTATTGGGAGCTGCATCAGAAAGATTCATGAGTGTAGTATGAGTATCTAAACACGGGGTACTCAGTAGGCATCATCGGCCAACCAAGGTAAGAAACATCATATACATAAATAAGTAGTAAGATATTTCTAACAGGAGAATGATAAAAAGGCTAAAAGTAACATACAACCACCATCAAGTAAGCAGTAACCAATCTACCACACCAAGAAAAGTTACAATCAGTCAATCACACAAAAAGGTGCAATGCAAATGTGGCCAATGCAAAATGAATGCAAAAAATCCAGAGTTGTCTTGCCAATTGTCCCATGGACCCCAAAGGCAATTGCGAAACCGCGCTTCAGCTTATCATATGAATGTAGAAACTAAAACCTAGAATTCAATCTGTAGGCTATTGGAGCTTACCAATATATGCCTTATTAGGTGAAAATGATATATTTCTCTTGAAAACCATGTTTATATCAATAAAATCAGTCGAAGTTTAGTAATTCCTCTCCTTTGGAGCTCAAATCCAGTGGAAAGTGTAGTATAACAAAAAATAGTTCAAACACCTCTTTACTTCCAGAATTCATATGCAATTATGCCATGAACATACTTTTTCAATAATGCCAACCAGTAATCATCATAGCTCAGTCCAAATCATACATATAACCGGATAAAATACCTGATACCTCTCAGAAGAACTAACCTGGAACTCTTCCAGTCCAAGCTCACAACCTTAGGCCCAATAGTTCAGTAAAAAGGAGGGAAATATGCTTAAGTTAACACCAAAGGAAGAACACAACACACCAAGAACCAACACACATACAAACTAAGTTTCACACCACCTAGGAGGAATCTAAGGATCTAAGCGACAACCAAGCAAGGAAATCACCCTAAACTAAGGCTTGTCAACTAAAATACTTAGCTAAATGACCAAAATGGCCCATAAATCTTACTACGGATCAAGTACACCTATAAACTAGTCCTAAAAATTCTAACTATCAACTACTCATTTATATAGATAGTTAAACTAAGCCAAATCTAAAAGGGAAAACCATAACCTACCTTAAGGCTAAAATTATAACAAACTCTACTCGGGCACTTATCCTTACCAAAGATCCTCGAACTGCTGCCACACTATTAAGAACATAACAAACAAGTCAAAAAATGTCAAACGATACCCATATTATAATTACAAAATTCAAACTAAAATTGGGTCAAAAATTAACCCCCGAACATTGTTACAGAACTGCAAAACAAAACCCCGTCATTATGTTCTCCTTGGAGTGGGGATCATATGCCCAAAAGTTGTGCAGAAATGGAGTACAATTCGAACCTCAAATGGTCCAAAAATCTTACTTAGAAAAATGAAAAACAAGGAAATTTAGGCCGAAAACTGATTAGAATCAAGGAATTGAAGCTAGAATCATGTTTAGAAAAAGGAAAGGAAGAAAATCACCTTTGAATCACTTGAATTGGTCAAGCATCTTGGTCTGAGCTCCTCTTCAATGGTTTTTCTTTTTGAAGAAATAAAGAAGAAAAAGGATTTTAATCCCAACGATTTTCGCTAAAGTTGACAATTGGTTGCCTTTGCGGCATCGCTTTAGCCATCATTGGGTCGCAAACGTGACCCATGCCTAGAAGGTGCTTGTCGCTAAAGCGACACTTGGGTCGCTAAACCGACCATCACTAAAGACAATATATGATCACTTTTGCGACCCTCGCACCCATGGTGCCCATCGTAAAAGCCAACCCTTGGTCGCTAAAGCCATGGCACTAGAAATTAAAAAAAGAGCTAAGTGTCCCAAACTTCGAATAAGCCATCGGAATTCATTCAGAGTCCAAATAATGCAAACCAAAAAGTGAAACCACTGGTAAAAGATATTTCAGATTCAACAGAATTGATAAAATGACCAACAGGGGTCGATTGTCAAAATATTGACCAAAGTCGACCCTTACAGAGAAAACCAAACAAAAGCTAAAAATCTACAAACTTATCCCAAAAGCCTCGGGAATCTAACCAAAGATCGTTCCAGACCAAACTCTAAATTCTAGAGCTAATCGAGCTAATGGAATTTCAATCCAAGCAAGTTTACCAAGAACGTTGACCAAAGTCAAACTTTTGGCAAAACTTTAAAACTAAAATGTCTAATCACACAAACTCAAAATCAAAGCCTCAAAACCCAAAACAATCCACATACTAGACCAAAATGACCCTTCTGGAGCTAATGAAATTGACAAAATCTTCACCCTACATAAAAATCTTAGGATATTGACTAAAGTCAACTTTTTCAAGACTTAGGCCCCAAAAATGGCTAGACTAACTCAGAACTCACCTGAACTCATCGAGAAGCATGCCGACAATCCCAACAACATACACATGTTATAAGGAAGCTAATGGAAGGGGGGAAATAGTAAAAGCACAGAAAAACATGAAAATAACCATGAGGGTCATTACAATATCTACTAAAAAAGGACTTTCGTCCTTGAAAGTAAAATAAAGGGAAGTACCTGAAGGCTAGAAAAAGGTGATGACTAGGGTCCGCATATCATACCCGGTCTCCAAGTCGCCTCCTCGATCGGATGATGCCTCCACTGAACCTTCACTAATGGAATCTCCTTAGTCCTCAACTTCTTAACTTGCATGTCTAGAATAGCCATAGGTTCCTCCTCAAAAGCCAAGGACTTATCCAACTGAACTGAACCCCATTAAAGCACGCGAAACTACTCTGCAACATACCATCTCAGCATAGAAATGTGGAAAATAGGGTGAACATTTGAAAGAGCTAGTGGTAAGTCTAGGTCATAGTCCATCTCACCTACTCATCTCAAGATCTCAAAAGGATCGAAGAACCCAGGGCTAAGCATGCCCCTTCTCCAGAATCTCATCACACCTTTCATGGGTGACACCCGTAGGAACACACGATCACCAACCATGAACTCTAAGGGTCATAGCCTCCGTTTCACATAGGTTTTATACCTACTTTAGCAAGTACGGAGTCTCCCCTAGATTACATGGAAACTATGCATAGAATCACACAACAAGTAAGTTCCTCATGACCTAACCTCAAAAGCATCAAACCAACTCATCGAAGATCGAAAACTCCTACTATATAACACCTTAAATGGAGCCATATGAATGCTAGAATGGTAACTATTATTATATGCAAACTCTACCAAATCCAGGAATTGATTCCACTGACCCCCAAAATCAATAACACAGGCCCAAAGTATATCCTGCGAGAGCTGAATAGCTCTCTTTTGGATTGATTATCAGTGTGCTGATGAAATGCTATGCAAAGCTCAACTCTAGTACCCAACTCCCTCTAAATAGACCTTTAGAAATATGAAGTGAAATGGGTATAATGATTTGAAATAATAGACACCGACACACCATGCAAATAAACAACCTCTCGAGTGTAGATCTGAGCTAACCTCTCTGAACTATAGGTAGTCTGAACCGATAAAAAGTGAGAAAACTTGGTCAATCAATCTACGATGACCCAAACAACATCAAACCTCAGAAAAGTAAGCCTATCAAAAGTCCATATCTATCTGCTCCCACTTCCACTCTAGAACGGGTAGCTGTTGGGTTAAACCACCAGGCCTCTGGTGCTCGTACTTCACCTGCTGATAGTTTAAGTACCTATCCAAATAAAATAAAATATCCCTATTTATCCTACACTACCAATAGTGCTGCCTCAGATCATGATACATCTTCAACACACCGGGATAAATAGAATAATGAGAATCCTCCATAATCATCCTAACCAAGTCTCCAATTCTAGGAACACAGATACGACCCTCAATACTCAAAACATCATCTATATCTAAGTTCACATTGCTAGCCTTACTGCTAAGCACCGTATCTCAAATCACCCTCAACTGCGGATTATCAAATTGTTGTTCCCGAATCTGCTCCATCAAAGAAGATCTAGTCCCCACGCAAGCAAGTACCCTGCCCGACTCAAAAATATCAAGTCTAACCATCCAATTAGCTAAGGATTGAATGTTCGAAGCCATAGGATTCTTCCTCATAGCTAAGTAAGTGAAACTCCCCATACTTACTGCCTTTCGGCATAAAGCATTTTCCATCATATTAGCCTTGCCTGAGTGATAAAGAATCTAGAGGTCATCGTCCTTCAGTAAGTCTGACTACTTGCGCTGTCTGAGATTAAGGTCCCTCTGGCTGAAGATGTACTGAGGACTACAATGGTTAGTAAACACCTCACAATGAACTTAATATAGATAATGCCACCAAATCTTTAATGCAAAGATTACCGCCACAAACTCCAAGTCATGAGTGGAGTAGTTCTTCTCGTGAAGCTTCATCTTCCTGGAAGCATAAGCAATAACTCTACCCTACTGTATTAACACACAACCCATGACAACATCAGAAGTATCACAATAGACTGTAACCCATGGCCCTCAACAGAAAGAGTCATAATTGGAGATCAAGTCAACAAATCCTTGAGCTTCAAAAATCTTTCATCACACTCATCAAAATACTAAAAAGGGACATTCTTCTGAGTCAATTTAGTCAAAGGTGTTTCTATCAAAGAAAACCCCTCCATAAATCGTTTATAGTAGCCTGCCAAACCAACAAAACTATGAATGTTAGTGGGATAAGTAGGCCTGGCCCTATCATGAACTATGGTAAACTTCATCGGATCCACCCTAATCCTATTTTTAGACACCATATTCCCCAAGAACACTACAAACTCAAGCTAAAACTCAGAGTGAATTTGGCATACAACTATTGATCTTGCAAGCTCTGAAGTACAATCCTAAGATGTTGCTCCCTACTCCTGGAGTAGACTAAGATGTCATCAATAAAAACTATGAGAAATGAGTCTAAGTAGGGCCTGAAAAAATAGTTCATCAAGTCTATGAAAGCCACTGGAGCATTAGTCAGCCCAACGAAAATGGCTGAGAACTCACAATGACTATACCAAGTCCTAAAGGTAGTCTTAGAAATGTCTATCACCCTAATCCTTAGCTGGTGGTAGATCGATAAAAATTCTATCTTAAAGAACCCTACTAGACCCAGGAGCTGGTCAAGTAAGTCATCAATCCGCAGCATAGGATACCTGTTCTTAATGGTCACCTTGTTCAGTTGTCTGTAGCGAATACACATATGCAACATACCATCCTTCTTCTGTAAGAATAGAACAGGAGCACCCCAAGGACACACACTGGGTCTAATGAATCCCTTACTCAAGATCCCCTAGAGCTTTTACTTAAGCTCCCTTAACTCAGCTGGAGATCTAGTAGAGTGTAATAGGTACCCAGCTCAATATAATGCCAAAATCAATATCACGGTTAGGAGAAAGGCCAGGTAGATCAGTACGAAACACATTGGGATACTCTCTAACCACTAGAATTGAATCAAGAGGATGAGTGTCAACACTAGTATCACGAACATAAGTGAGATATGCTAGGCACCCCTTCCTTACCAACCGTCGCGCCTTTAGAAAAACGATCACACCCCTAGGAATATGGCTAATAGTAACCATCCACATAATCAAAGGAATGCCAGGCATGCATAATGTAACAGTCTTGGAAAAATAATCTAAGGTTGCATGATGAGGAGATAGCCAATCCATGCCTAGAATCAGGTCGAAGTCTACCATATCCAATGAAATTAAGTCTGCCATTGTATCATACCCCAAGATAGTCACCACACGGGATGAATACACTTGATCCACAACTAAAAAATTACCTATGGGGGTAGCTACATGCACAGGCTCAGGTAAAGCCTCACACAACACATCTAAATGAGTAGCATAATAGGAAAACACATACAAGTAGGTAGACCTCATACCAATAAAGCATATGTAGGCTGATGAGAGATAGATATCATACTTGTGATAACAATATCTGAAGCCTCTACTTCTGGCATCCCTGGAAAAATATACATATGACATCCACCTCAACCACCTAACCTGCCCACATGAGGACTACCTTGAGCATCCTGGGGACTACCTCTACGGCCCTGAGCACTACCTCTAGTAGACTAAACTAGATCCCTATGGGTATGAACCTAATCACCCTACTAGACCTGTTGTTTGAAAGGTTAACCCCTACAACACTCTCTATCAAAGTGTCCAAACTCGCCACACTCGTAAAAACTCTTACTAGACATGACCTGCTGAGATGAATAAGCTAAACTTGAGAAGTCTGAACCAATACCGAAATTATCTGACCACTATTATCCATAGCAGCAATACCATCTATAATTCTAGCAGGCTAAAACTGTTGTGGGTAACCTCTGCCCAAAAATCCCCTTCCACGGTACTGAGACCCGCTAAAACCACCTTGATGACCGGGCCTTTTGTCGCTACCTACATAGGCCTCATAATGAATCCCCTCAATGGTGCATGCATGATCAACTATCTATAAAAAGGAATAGCCTGACGCCACCGTCTACTCTGTAGACATACAAAGGAGGAATGAGAGTCCTTGGAAAAATCTGTGCACCCTCTTATGCTCTATCGGCATAAACATAGTTGTATCCAACTTGTGGAATCATGTGTCGTACTCTACAACAGACAATGATCCCTGAGTCATATATGTGAATGCATCTCGCAACCTCTCTTGCAAGCTATGAGGTACATATTTCTCCAAAGCGTTGGATAAGTGAGGCCAAGTCATCAGATGTGACCTGACTTGCCTGTACTGAAGATAAGATAGCCACCACTTTTCATCCAACCCATCTAGCTAGAAGTTAGTATAATCAACCTCGTAGGACTCCATTAATCTTAGGTTATACAACCTCTTTTGAAAACTAACCCGAAACTTGTGGGTATCCTCGGTTGCAGCACCTAAGAACCTGGAAGGGCCCAATCTGATGAACCTGCCCAATATCTTTTACTCCTTAAAATTCATAATTGGCCTAGGTTCTATAGGTGGAGTAAAAGTCGAGGTAGATAAACCACCAAATAAGGAGCCACTGTAGTTGGATGTTCCCCTAATACCTAAATACCCAGAATATTTGTCTAGGCTACAATCTGAGCCTCGTCTCAAAAATGGGGATTGGTTGAAGTAGTAAACAAAGTCCTTACCTGGGATATACCCTTCATAAAGATGAGGATTCGAGCAAGTGTATCCTAAAGCACAGGCATGGCGACAAAACCTGGCAGAGGTTGGGCTGACCCTACACCCTCCGACTAATGCTGAACATGCTCAACCTCTATCTTGGGTTCTGGTGATGGTGCCCGCTCTTGATCTTGAGCCGGTGTTATAGCTTATGCTCAACCTCAACCTCTACCTATAACTAGGGCTCTACCTGCAAGTGTAGGAGGCTCTCACCCACCCAGTGATGACCTCATCCTAGTCATCAAAGAAATAATGAAATAAAAGAAACTCAAACGTTACAATAGCCCAAATGCACGATATGAGACAAAACAAGGGGAATATTCCTAGGAATACCTTATAGCCTCACAAAGATAGGATACGGACATCATCGTACCAATCCACAAGACTCTACTAGATACTTATTCCTATACTAGTGAGATTGGTGAACCTAAAGCTATTATACAACTCTGTCACGACCCAAAATGTCACCATGATGGCTCCTACTACAACCCCCCAAGTAGGTAAGCCGAAACCTAAAGACATAACTTGCGGAAGACAATAATTTATGTATAACAATGCTAATAAGCAAAAGACAAAAATAACATATAAGAAATGGGCCATATCATAAATTTGTAGTTCGATACAAAATATACGAAGAGTCTCAAAAGTGACCAAAAAGACAAACGAACACTAGACCAAATCTTTGGACCTGATGTCACCTATACAGGAGCTACTAAGTACATAAAATATTTATATACAAGAGAACTGACTAATCATAAAATACAAGTAAGTACAAAAGAAAAAAAATAACAAGTCTCTGGATGCCAAGAGCTCACCACGAGCCAAGTATGTGACAGAAAAAGAAGATCTAATACTCACGGAGGGTGGCTCGTACTGGGAGCTGTATCAGAAAAGATACAGGACTGTAGTATGAGTATCTAAAAATAGGGTACTTAGTAGGCTTCATAGGCTGAACGAGCTTAGAAAGATCATATATATATATATATATATATATAAATAAGCATCAAGATAGTTCTAATAAGAGACTGATAAAAGGGCTAAAAGTAACCCGCTACCACCAACAAGTAAGCAGTAACTAATCTAACACACCAAGAAATATCATAGTCAGTCAATCATATAACAATGTGCAATGAATATGTGGCCAATGAAAAATCAATGCAAAGAGTTTTGGAGTTCTCTCACCAACTGTCCCTTGGACCCTCGAGGCAACTATGAAACCCTGCCTCAGTTTATCAGATGAATGCAAAAGTAAAACTCCAATTCAATCTACAAGTCACTGAAGCTTATCAATATATGCCTTATAAGGTGAAAATGATACATTTCTCTCGAAAACCATCTTTATATCATTAAAATCAGTCAAAAATCAGTAATCCCACTCTCTAGGAGCTCAAATCCAATAGAAAGTGTAGTGTAACCAAAAATATTTCAAAAACCTCTTTACTTCCAGAATTCAAATGCAAATATACCATGAACATGATTTTTCATCAATGCCAACCAATAATCATCATAAAACAATCCAAATCATATACAAAACTAGATAAAACACCGAACATCACTCAGAAGAACTAACCTAGAACTCCACCAGTCAAAGTCGAGGCCTTAGGCCCAACAGTTTAGTAAAAGGAGAAAAATACACTTAAGTATAACACCAAAGGAAGAACACAATTCACCAAGAAACCAACACACATATAAACTAAGTTTCACACCACCTAGGAGCAATCTAAGACTCTAAGCAACAACCAAGCCAAGAAATCACCCTAAACTAAAGCTCCTCGACTAAAATACTAAGCTAGATAACCCAAAATGGCCAATAAATCTCACTAAGGATCATGTACACCTATAACCTAGTCCTAACACCATTCTCACTATCAACTACTTATTTATATAGATATTCAAACTAAGTCAAGTCTAAAAGGGAAAACCATAACCTACACCAAGGCCAAAATTCGCACACGAACACTACTCGGATACTTATCCTTTTTGGAGAGCCTCGGACTACTGCCACAATATCAAGAACACAATGAGCAAGTCTAAATGGGTCCAATGATACCCATATCACAAATACAAAATTCAGATCAGAATTGGGTCAAATATTGACCCTCAAAAGTTATTACAGAATTATGAAACTAAAATCATCATTATGCTTTTCTCGGATTAAGGACCACATACCCAAAAGTTCACAAAAAAGAGTTCAATTCGGACCTTAAATGGTCCACAAAATTTACTTTAACAAATGAAAAACAAGGAAATTTAGACCAAAAATGGAGTTTAATCAAGGAATTAAAGCTAGAATCATGTTTAGAAAAAGAAAATAAAAAAAATCATCTTTGAATCACTTTATTAGTCAATAATTGAGAAATCTCACCTTGTTCCAAGCTCCGCTTCAATGGGTTTTCTTTTTGAAGAAATGGAGAAGAAAAGGGATATCATCCCAATGATTTTTGCTAAAACCGACAATTGGTCACTTTTTCAGCATCGCTTTAGCCGTCATTGGGTCGTAGAAGCGACCCCAACCTAAGAGGCTCTTTTTGCTAAAGAGACATCCGGATTACTAAAGTAGTCATTGCTAAAGCCAACATACTATTGCTTTTATGGCACCCACCCCTATGGTGCCTATCGCAAAATCCAACCTTTGGTCGCTTAAGTGGCTACCGCAAAAGCCAACCCTTGGTCGCTAAATCGACTATCAAAAAAGCCAACCCTTGGTCGCTAAAGACATGGCACTAGAAACCAGAAAAAGATCTAAGTGTCCCAAAATATCGAACAAGCCCTATGCATTCATTCAGAGTCCAAACGACACAAACCAAAAGTTCAAACAACTTGGAAATGATATTTAGGATTCAACAAAATTGACAAGATGACAAACAGAAGTCTTATTGTCAAAATTTTGACCAAAGTCAACACTTACAAAAAAAACCGCTAAAAATCCACAAACTCATCCTAAAAGCCTCGAGAATCAAACAAAAGATCATTCCAGACCAAACTTGGCGTTCCAGACCTAATCATGCTGATTAAATTTCAATCCAAAAACATTTACTAAGAATGTTGACTGAAATCAAACTTTAGAAAAAACTTCAAGACTACAATTCATAATCGCACAAACTCAAAATGAAAGCCCCAAAACCCAAACAATTTATCACATAAGATCAAAATGACCCTTTTGGAGCTGATGAAACTAAGAGGATCTTTATCGGACATCAAAATCTCTAGATGTTGACTAAAGTCAACTCTTTCAAGCTTTAGGCCCCAAAAATAGCCAAACTCACTCAAAACTCACCCGATCTTCCCAGGTAGCATGCCGTCCATCCAAATACTATACAAATGATACAAGAAATCTATGAAAAGGGGAAAAATAGTAAAAGTATACAAACAACAAAAATGACTATATGGGTTATCATAGGCTGCCAACTCTAGATTATGAGTTGGACAGTTCTTCTCGTGGATCTTAAGTTGTCTAGAACCGTAAGCTATGACTTTACTCCTATGCATCAACACATAACTCATTCCAACTCTTGACGCATCACAATAAATAAGAAACCCATTTTTTTCCTTGGGTAGGGACAACACTAGAGCAGTAGTCAACTTATTTTTCAACTCTTGAAAACTTTTCTCATAAGCATCGAACAATTGGAACTTAGTCTTTTTCTGAGTCAACTTATTTAATGGAGACGATATGGTTGAAAATCCATCTTCAAATCTTTTGTAATAACTGGCAAATCTAAGAAACTTTTTATGTCAATAAAAAATGTGAGTCTTGGCCAATTCTTTACAACCTTGATCTTTTACGAATCCACTCGGATACCGTCACCAGAAATAAGTGGCATAGGAATTCCACAGATGCAAACCATAACTCACACTTCAAAAATTTAGCATACAATTTCGGTCCTTAAGTGTTTGGAGAACAATTCTAAGATTGGTAGCATACTCCTCATCATTTCTAGGATATATCAATATGTATTTGATAAACACAATAACAAACATATCTAGATACTGCCTGAATACTCTATTCATGAGCTCTATGAATACTATAAGATTGTTAGTCAAACCAAAAGACATAACAAGAAACTCATAATGACCATATCGGGTTCTGAAGGCTGTTTTTTGAATATAACTTTCTCTCACTTTCAACTAATGATAGCCTGATTGGAGGTCTATCTTAGAAAAACAAGTGGCATCCTGAATTTGGTCGAATAGGTCATCAATTCTGAGAAGACGGTGCTTATTATTTATGATTACCTTGTTCAAATGACAGTAGTCAATGGACTTTATAAGGGAACCATCTTTTTTTGGCATGAATAGGAAAAAAACGCCCTAAGGTGAGACACCCGGCCTAATGAATTCCTTATCAAGAAGATCTTTTAACTACTCTTTTAACTCTTTCAGCTCAGCTGGATCCATTCTATATGACGGAATAGAGATAGACTGAGTATCAAGAAGAACATCTATTTTTAAGTCTATCTCCCTATCGAGAGGGACTCTAGGTAAATCATCAAAGAAGACCTCAGGAAACTCATTTATGACTGGAACTGACGGAAGGGATGATGTCTCCCCACTATCATCTCTAACTTGAATAATGTGGTAGATACACCCCTTATAGACTAACTTTCTAGCCTTAGAGATGAAATGAATCAACCCTTAGGCACTTTGGACTACCCTTTCACTTAATAATTAGCTCATTTGGAAACTAAAATCTGACAACTCGAGTTCTACAATCGATTGAGGTATAATAAATATGAAGCTAGTCCATAACAAGGATGACATCGAAATATACCATGTCTAACTCAACTAAGTCTGCTAAAGTATCGCTATGATAGATAGAAACTGTATAATCTCTATAGACTCTCTTTGCTAGAATTGACTTACCAACAAGAGTAGACACATTGAATGACTCTAAAAGACATTCAAAAAGGATCCCAAACTTAACAATTGCATATGGAGTCACAAAGGACAAGGTTGAACTCAGATCAAGTAATGCATAAATATTATAAAAAAGGACTCGAAGCATATCGGTGACAACATCTGGCGATTTTTCTTAGTCTTGGCAACTAGCCATAGCATATAGAAGATTTGAACCCCCGCCTATCCCTGAAGTAGTACATGTCTGGTTAACTCTACGTGCCTATCTGAAGGGCAATCTCTCATGTAGTGACCATATGACCACACTTGTAGCCACTAGTGCCGTCATGATACTCCTCTAAATGCAATCTAGCACACTTACCATAAGGCGACTTGCATGAATAACCTTGAGCCATACTACCTTGAGACTGAGAGCCTTGAGTTCTAAAGTTTTGGTTACTTTGATATCTCTAATCATTTATATTATTCACTGCTAGTGCACTTGCTGATGATGGTGCATATCCAGAAGACCTCCTCTGAAAGAAAGAGCAATTGTCATTACCACTCTTATGGTGGTTAGTCTCATTATAAGCAGATTTATCTTTTTATGTTGGTGGTCCTCCCTATCCTTCTTCTTGTTCTCCTCAATCTGTTGGGCATACACCATGAGTTTGGAGGTGTTCATGTCTAAAATCAACAACGCAGCTTGACACTCTTTCTTCACATGTCTGCCTAGGCCAGAGACAAACTTCCTCATCTTTTCCCACACATCAGGAATCATCCATAGAGCATACCTAGACAACTGGATAAATTTAAGGCTATATTCTTTAACAATCAACATTTGCTTCCCTCAGCTCTCGAGAAAATAAGTAGTCTAGGAATGCACTCTTGAACATATCCAAAATAGCAGGCTCATCATCCTTACCATGACTCTCCTCCCACTGATTGTACTAATCATTTGCAACATCCTTGAGTTGGTAGGAAATAATCTCACTCCCTCGATCTCGATTACATGCATAGGCTTGAGGATCTTCCATATATCATTTATGAAATTATGGAGGTCCTCCTTAACTTTGGATTTGGTGAAGATAGGTGAGTTCATCCTCAGAAAGTACCTAATCCTTGTAGCAGTAGATGGCTCTAGAGGAGTAGAGCTAGGGATTGGAGTGCTTTGACGGCGTGACAGGGCAGCCATCAACTGTACGAGCATTATGATCATTCTTCTAAACTTTGTCTCAGAAGTAATAGAAGGCTGGGAAGTATGTGGTATCTCCTAAGTTCCATTATCATCCTTAGGCTCAACTGCTCAGGCTTGGTTTCTTGTCTGCATTCCAAATAGTGGAGGCATAGTTGTTGGTGGGATCTCATTGTCGGCGAAGTTCCTCTGGCTGAGAGTGTATTTTGAAGATATGCTCTGAAAACGTGTAAACACATGAGTTAGATGGAGATTTTATATGGTTAAACTCTATCACACAAAGTTGGTGTATGAAAGAAGTGAGATAATTCTTAAAGCCCTATAGCCTCTCCATTATTAATGTGGCGCGCTTCACAGTGATAAGGACTCTACTATACTCGACTTCATAGACATCTCAGACTCTTGAACTCCGTACTCTAATACCAAGTTTGTCATACCTCGAGTCTATACCCTAGGCGTGGTTGGCACTCGAAAACCATTATTGATCCCACGTTAACTCTTGGCCTATCTAACTACTAAGCAGAAGACTCAACTCAATCATATAGCTTTACGGGGGCATGAAAAGAATATAATTAACACTTCTCAAATTAAGTCTCAAATACTCATGAATAGATAAAGATTGTTTAAAAACATAAACTCTAAAAATAAGATGAATGAATTTTAACACTATCAGTGTCTATAAAACCTCTAAAACTAACTCTGAATAGGTATTGGGACAGTCCCATGGCTATCTTAAAAGACTAATAAAATATTAAAATAAAGGGCTAAGAGCTCCTCCAAATGTAAAAAGGTCTCACCAAAAGCTGGATGGAAGGTGATTTTCAACGATGCGCCTATTGAGGATCTCTAACACCTGTATCTGCATCATGAAATGATGTAGTGTTGAAATACATCCATACATGGAATGTATGGTATGTAAAATAGCTAAAAGGAAATATGCTCGAAGAATACTCAAATAACTCAATGGGATGAATACTGAAATAACTCAACTCAATAAAGAATGAAATATATGAATAAGATAATTCTTTACAAAATATAAATATATATATGTAAATCAATTAAAAAAATTACTCTTTGGGGAGTTTCTCTAAGCGACAACCATCACTATGAGCATCGTGATAATACAACAAGATGTTGTCATTTCCACATCCTTCCAATACCTTGCCAAGGTAAGGGACACAACTCATCTCATGGATCCAATAAAAGTTTGTATCAGGGACTGAAGTGAGGAGCCGCCCGAACCAACGATACGATCATATCCTACTTTGGCTACATAGTTTATGGGGTTTGAGTTAAATAAACTCTAACATAATTTGGTGCTCAAAACTACTCCCAAAATATATTATTATTCCCATGAACTCAAGTAAGTGACAATAATCAAATAATATCACATTAGTCTCATTGGACTCTACTCAATTTTACTCAACTCTTCTCAACTCATACATCCTCTTTACAATAGTTATATTTCTCAACTTAGTGAATGCATAAAATATAGCTTTGATTTCTGAACTCAGGGAATGCATAAAATATAACTTTGATTTCTCAGCTCTGTCTCAAGATAAATATTTAAATTCATAATTACTCAAAACTCATTAAGACTCGATACAAGTCATGCTCAAAATCAGTGAATGAAGAGCTTCTCAAACTATATCCATGGTCAAACTCCTTTCTCAATTAAGACATGAAATATATCGTTCTTTAACTCAAAATAATGCATAAAAGTGAGCAATGTAAGTACTTAAATAGGGTTCATACGAATGCAATCATGAACAACAAATTCAAGAACTTGAACTCATAGGAATAATCTCAATATTAATAAACATACATGGAACTCAACAAAAGATTATATAACTAAATCAAAACTCAAAATAACGGGATTGAAACTCAAGCTTGAACTCTTTAATTATGTAATTGAGATGTAGGGCGCGTGGAAAAACTTAGTCTAACGCTATGAATAGCCTTACATACCTTGAAAATCGATGACCTTGATTAAAATTGAAGAATTTGTTATGAATGCTTGAACCCTAGATTTTCTCCTCTCCAATCCTTGCTATCAAAATATTCTAAGTGTTAATGAGAGAAAAACATCACTAGGTACTGATGAGGGAGCTAAATTAGTCCCAAAAAATGTTAGGGTTTTGATTTGGGATAGGTGGAAAAAGATAATTTTACCCCTTATTAAAAGTTGTCTTAGGTCTCCTATGGGTCAACGTATAGACCGTAGGAACTCCTATGGTGTCACACCCAAAAATAGGGGAGGTGTGACTATCACTCGATACTGTATTTGATTAAGCTAGCCAGTGAATATACTAGCTAACTAAACTGGGGGAACAAACAATCGGGCAGCACAACATTTGAAATACTAAGCCTCGACCATTAAGGTCATGACCTGAATAACAATAACTTATATAAACAAGGTTGACAAGCCAAAATAATAAAGTACTACCTAACCAACGATGCCACAATTGAAGACATACATGCATACAAATATATATATACATGCCAAGCCTATGGGCTGGAGATTGAAAGATGTAAAAAAAAGAAATCCAGAATACTGTATCTATAATAGCCTCTAAGAGTGTCATAAGCAATGTCGGGACAAAAGGCCCCGACTATACTCAACTGAACCACCAAAGTTAACATCCTATGAAAGCTAAAGGAAGAGGTGGAGATTATCAACTCACAGCTGAACCACGAATCCTAGTAAAGGGGTCGATCGAAATCCCTATCTGGACCTGCATGCACGAAACAAAAATACAGAGTCACCAGAAAATGAGACATCAGTATGAATTAAAATGTACTGGTATGTAAGGCAAAAAGTAGAATCTTAAATAGCTGTTGTAAAAAGGATAATCGAGATACCACCTGACACTAAAACTCTGATAGCCTCCATGATCGACACCCAACCTCATAGTAATCAAATATGCATGATATTCTTGTGTAATCATTCATCGTGTATATATATACCCAACCAAATTCTAGCATTGATGGTCTCTTCCGGTAGCTAACCGGCATCATATTTCCAACCTATGGCCATCTATACAATATATATAGTCTTCTGGGCAAATAGGCCTCTTACCTCCGATTATAGCTCAGAGTCCATGCATAACATTGTCAGGACCCGATCTAGGGTCTAGTCGTAACACAACAATTGAAAACTTGAAGGCTCCAACCAAGCCTCTTGTACATATCATAAGCATACATAAAGTAAAGCAAAAGCGAAAACATCATATGAGAGTCTAAACTATGAATAGAAATTTAAGAACATCACATGACAACATAAACTCAAAATATTTGTCCAACTAGATGCCTCTACTCATGAATATGGGTGGGGGCTAAGACATGTCCCTAGCTCACCATCAATATAAAATATAGCAAAAGTCTTTGAAAATAATAACTAACTCGATAACTAGTCTCCGATAAATGAGGACTCACCACAAACACTGCTGGAAATAAAAGCTTAACTAGCCACATAGATGAGTATAATCTTCAACCTCAACTCCTATATTATGAGACAATGTAGGCAAAAAGTATGCATTAGTACGTTGGAATGTACTAAGTATGAGGCAATACAATGCATAGAAACCCATATTTGTACAAATGACCATTTTAAATAGCATGATAAGAGAAGTAGTCAAAAATCATAAGTAGTCTTTAAGAAGGATCAATGCATAATAACCCATAAGAGTATCATATAAAGTAAAAGATAGGATTAGTCTTTTAGAACACAAAAAAGGAACCATACATATGTGGGATAGGAACCTTAACCGACAATAAGACCATGCGAGCTATGACATGGAATCCCAATGTTGCCCCTACATCGGAGGAAAGGGGGAGACTACTTGTCAAGGTAGACTCCTACATGCCTAAGTAGATCCACTAAGCGGTAATGTGAACTGAGTACTCACCCCTAGTTCTTATACTCGGGTACTCACCTCTAAGCCTTGATATTTCGGGTACTCACCTTATAGAGATTTGGGTATTCGCCTCTAATCCCTTTGTACCTCGGTGGCACGTAGTTATGCGATAAAAGACTTTATATAAGGACCCCATATTTTGAGTTCCCACCTCAAGTCCACATTCAGTGCTAAGTCAAATCCCATAGAATACATACATAGCATAGAAATCATAATATCGTATATCATAGTCATGATCACAGGTTTAAAAATCATAGAGTAGCTCATTTGCATAACATAAGTAAAATGCGGGTATTGTCCTTCCATATTACAAATCATACATACATAGACATAATTCATACTTGGAAATTAGGGTAAAACTTGGATGCATAATCAATTTGAATGAGATTCATAATAATACCTCTGAAATCATTAAATAAAACTTCTCATAGAATATAACTTGAAAATTCATGATCACAACTTATACTTGAAATTAGGGTAAGACATGAATGAATGATCAATTAACTTGCAAATCATGAAATTGACTTGAAAATATCCATGATCATAAACTTTATATCAACCCATACATAATTCATATAGATAATATCATTAGGAAGCATAATTGAAAATACCCATATTTTACATCATGAACCCTAGAAATCAAAATAGGAGAATTCATGGAAAAGCTCTTCAATTCAATGCAATAACCATCAATTTATATCAAAATAGACTCATGATCATACTTTGAATCATAATTCATGCAATAGGAATAGAGATCATAAACCCATAAAATATCATGCTTTAATTTGATAGAAAACCTTGAGAAATTAATTGAGTTTCATGGATGAAAGGATCAATGAATCAATACCCACATACCTTAAGTAAGAAGACCAAATAATTTGGAAGAACTTGAGAGTTTTGGTGGAGAGCTTGAGTGAATTTACTTGAAGTCTTCAATGGAGTCCTTGAGAGTCTTTTGTATAGAGAGAAATATTTGATTAGGTGAATTGTAGAAGAATGAATAGAATTAGGGGTTTAGGTTAATTTATAAAGTTGAATTAAGTCTTAAAAACGTCTAGGTTCATTAGCTAACAATTTGGGAAAAGTCTAAAATGCCCTTACTAAAAATCCAACTCGGCTAGAAAATCCTTGCTAGATCCGCGATGCAGAGGCGAGCAAGTCCGCGATGCGGAGGCGAGCATGTCTGCAATGCGGACTTATCGCGCACCTTACTGTTTTGCGCAATTCCTTGGAATTCTATCTTTCGACATACGGGTCCTAAAAATCCACCGAAACTATTTTCCCGCAGGTTTTGACCCCCTGATCGATATTTCGAACTCGAATTTTCCAAAAAGATTAAGAATGATGCATTACTTAAGCGGCCTATTCTCAAGTCATTCTTAAGGCACTTATGAGCAAATTTGAGGGATGTTACAAACATGCCATGTAAGATATGAACTTTGAATGCACATATTAGGCCATAACAACAACTTAGCCCTTATAACTTTGAGTAATCTTGATCTTGTACACTATTTGATATGTATAGTTCCTACGTTTACACTCCGTTATTTTCTTTATTCTCATCTTTGATAAAATGCATCACCACCAATATTTCTCTTTCTCTCTCTTTTATTTAGTACACAGTAAAATACTAAGTATTATAGTGCTTGTGAAAAGGAGAGCGAAAAACTTGAGATGGTTCAGACGATTTGTATATCTTTCTTCTCCTTCCATTGTCCTTTGCATATTTGTAGAAGAAAGTCATTGGTATTTTTGAAGAGAATGCAACGCAAGAGATTTTATCCTTTAAAAAAAGGAGTTAGTGATCCTATTTCCAAGAATAAAGTAAAGTCTTGATTTTGAGGCCGTTTGGATTGGGTTATAAGCTGTTTTCAGCTTTTTTTGAGTGTTTGACTGGCCAACTTAAAGTCATTTTGTGCTTAAAATAAGCCCCAATAAATAGTTGAGTTTATTTGGATGAACTTATTTTAAGCAGTTTATAAGTTGAAAATAGCTTATAAGTCAAAAAAAAAGTTAGTCTGCACCTATTTTTTTTTTAAACTTATAAACAGTTTTCAACTTATAAGCTGCTTAAAAATAAGTCAATCCAAACATGCTATTTCTTGTTGAGTTCGTGTGAATTTTCTGCTTTAATGTTGATTTTTTCCATAAGAGAGTAGCAAAATTCCCTTATGAGCCAACATTTTTATGTCCTTGATTGTTTTCTTGGTTACCAAGATTTGATTGCTTCCTTAATTTGGTACTTCATTGATTGCACAACCTTTCTTGTTTCTCTTCATTGGTACTTACTTCCTTTATTATCTTGATTGATTTCCTTTGTGTATTTTATGCACAATTTAAATGGTCGTCATTAAAATCAACACTAACACAATTTTGATGACTTGGAACTCGACTAATTCGTTTACTTTAATCGTAATCAATGCCTTAATGCCAAAAACAACCTATGTGAACGAGTAGCTTTCCATGTAAAATAATTACACTCTATCAGTTGGGGGCAATGATGCTACCAATATTAACCCATGTTTTATCTTCTTACCTAATTTTGCGTAATTTATATAGATTTAAATTAAAACTTGCTTCATCTATTAGCTCAACAACTCAAAAACACCATTCTCTTCCTGTGCTTTAATTTATTAGCCGCAGATATTCACCATTACTAGAGACTCAAATCTTTTTCAAGAATGAAATTGTCATGCCATCAATTTGTTTTTTTGGATAATTGTCAATCTCATTGCCATTTTGTTTGAATTCTTTGTATAATCAGCTCTTTGGATTGTGATTTGTTCTTATTTTGCTTCAAATCTAGTGTTGATTTCGATTCATGTGCCTATACCCTACTTGCCTGATTTTCTTGTTTCACTTTCTATTCTGCTGGTCCTTACAAGAGAAAAAAGAACTTTTGCGGTGGGTGTAGCTTATAGAAACCCCATAGACGATTATTGTTATAGCTCAACGCTTCAAGTTTGAAAATTGAATTTCCGCCAATAAGCTTCGTTTCAAGTGTGTATTATCGCAAAAGATCGAATATGTATTGAGAATGGTATAGTTTTTTAGGTGTTTTTGGATGAATCTAGTGTATGGATTCATGAAAGAAGACGTAGTCAGTTTTTTACAAATTAGTGTATAATATTGTATTTTATTGTATATGGATGTAAAAATACCTCTTATATATACAAAATTGTATATTGGGGGTATAATATTGTATTTCATGTTTTTAAGCATTTTTCCAAAAAACAAATCATACGAAAGTTTTGTATATTGTTGTATACCGCATGTATAATATTGTATACCAGATTGTGTTTTGGGCTAAAGATTTTTAATGTAAGTTTTGGGCTATACTTTTTGTAATGTAAAGTTAGATAATTGTATTATTTTAAAATTTTCCCAATTATTAAAGCACTGGAAAGATAAAAAGATCCTGAAATAGCTCAATGTATGCGCAAGTTGGAAGTCTATGGCTTTATTAAGTGAATTCTCAACCAAAGTCAGTTGTTGAATCCCACATTTTGAAGAAACAAACTAAACAATTTCCTCTTCTCTTATATCAATTACAGAATGTAAAGAAGGAAAAGGAAGGAAAGGAACTCTTTACATTTGAACTCTTGAAAATGAAGATATACTAGATATTGAAGTGGAGAAAAAAAAGGTTTTGGTACTTATAGAAGGCCTATAACTGGTGAATGTGCAAAGATTAACTTGTCTTTGTTAGCACTAGTGCTATAACCCCAATTCTGGCAAATACTTTTCCTTCTTGGTTTTGCCTCTCCAAGCATGGTTATAATGTCTCTCATTGATGGTCTTTCTTTGGGAAGCTTGGCAGTGCAAAGAAGTGCAATTTTTAGGACAAGGAGCATCTCTTCATGGACATGTTTACATTGGCCAGCTACATCAGCATCTAATGCTTCTTCTGATGCCTTGTGGTTTACTTTTCTTCTAACCCATTCTACAATGTCAATCGATTCTCCAAACAAAGGGTCTAATGGCATTTTTCCTGTCAGAAGCTCCAAAAGCACCACCCCGTAGCTGTATATGTCACTCTTCTCGTCAACCTTCAATGTGTATCCATATTCTGCCAAAACAACAGAGAAAGGAAAATGAGACGACAAGAAATGAAATGAATTTTCATGTTGATGGCATCATCAGGAAAAGTAACTAACCTGGTGCTATATAGCCATATGATCCTGCCACCATCGAAACGGTCTCATTCTTGTGAAGCATCATCCTTGCCAAGCCAAAATCTGCAATTCTTGCCTCAAAATCTGAATCTAGGAGGATGTTGTTTGACTTGACATCCCGATGTATGACTGGGGGATGACAATCATGGTGAAGATAAGCGAGGCCATGAGCAACACCAAGGGCAACATTGTACCTCGACAACCAATCTACGAGCATTTTTCCAGCTTCTTTTCCATGTAAAGCAGTTCCAAGATTTCCATTAGGCATATATTCGGATAACATCATGACATCAGTCTCATTGTGAAGATAGCCTAATAGCCTAACTATGTTCCTATGACGAAGTTTCCCTAAAAGATCAATCTCTGCAACGAGATCATCTCCTGCTTCAATGTCTCCATCTGATCTCCACAACTTTTTAACTGCTACAATAGAATGTGGCCTCTGAATCTCAGCCTTGTAGACAATTCCATTGCCACCAATACCTATCACATTTGACTCTTTTAGGCAAGCCAGAATATCAGTACTTGTGAAGTTAAGTCTCTGGAATGCTACAAGCCTCCAAGGCCATTCTGAGTTGTTCTTGTTGAACCGAAATTCTTTGAAAAAGCTGTTGCACAAGTACCATCTGTTGTACATCCATCTCCCTGCTAGAACCATGATCCCAACAGCTAAGATAACTGAGATTCCAACAATGAATCCCACGATTATGTGATTGACACGAGTCTTTCTCACATTTGAAGTGATGGTGAGACTTTGAGAACACGGTGGAAGTATGCCGCCACAAAGACCAGCATTTCCTATCAGATCATTGGGATTAATAGTCATGAGTATCCCATTTCTTGGAACTGGACCCTCAAGCTTGTTGTAGGACAGATTAAGCATTTCTAGAGCTGGAGAGCTACCAAAGTCCATTGGTATTTTTCCAACTAGGGAGTTGTTTGATAAATCAAGAATAGATAAAGTTGGTAATGTGGCAATGTGAGTTGGGATTTCACCACTGAATTGGTTGTTTCTTAGATTAAGATTCACCAGTTTTTCACATGACCCGATACTCTGAGGAATTTTCCCTGAGAAATGGTTGCTTGAAAGATCAAGTGAAGAAAGGGAAGGACAATCTTGGAATTGGTCAGGAATGTTGCCTTTAAGATTGTTATTGGAGACTATGAAGGTTTGCAGGCTAGGCATGGACAAAATGCTAGAAGGCAAAGACGATTCAAGGTGGTTCGAGGAGACATCGATAAAAGAAAGAGTGGTGGAGAGAGTGAAGTCCACAGGAATTTCACCTGTGAGATTGTTTTTAGCTAATTCCAATCTTTGGAGCATAGGAAGTGTTCCAAAGCCAATTGGAATTATTCCTGAAAGAAGATTATTTTGGATTCTAACTCGGACGAGTGAAGAACAGTTAGAGAGGCTTGATGGGATTGGTCCAGAGAAGGAATTGTTAAAGAGAATGAGCTTTGTTAGATTGCCAGAATCACACAAGCCAGGAGGGACCTCACCTATCAGGAAATTCGAAGAAACATCTAACCATTGCAAGGGAGAATTTTTCCCAAGATTCATTGGCAAAGAGCCATTTAAAGAATTTTTCCATAGTTCAAGTATCTCAAGATTTTCTAACTCACCAAAATTGGTAGGAATCGGACCAGTTAAGTTATTGCACATGAGATTTAGCAGCTGCAAATTATTCAAATTTGCTAACTCATTTGGAATCTCCCCAGAGAATCTGTTGTCAGAAAGATCCAAGTAAACTAAAGATGTTATATTACCAATTTCAGCTGGAATCTTACCTTCAAAACTGTTTTGATACAAGTACACTGTGGTCAGGTTCTTCAGCTTGCCTAATTCAGCTGGAATTTGTCCACTTAAAGTGTCAACAGCCAAGTCAAGATACTGAAGGTTACTCATATTACCAAACTCAGCTGGAATTGAACCTTCAAACTGATTGTATCCAAGAATTATAGTCTCCACAGCCTTCAATTCACCAAGCTCAGGAGGGATGTGTCCCGAAAGATTATTCCCAGATAGACCAAGAAACTTCAAATTCTTCAGATTCTTGTAAGATGCAGGGATTGAACCTTCAAAGAAACTCCCTCGAAAATCCATGATTTCAAGCAACGTAGCATTGCCAAGGTCCTCAGGGAGAAACCCCTGGAAATTATTGCTAGAAGCGTTGACATATTTCAAACCAAAATTCGCCATTCCAACTCCATTAGGGAATTTGCCAACAAAGTTGTTCTGGCTCACATCAATGCTCTTCAAAGAAGTCAGATTAGCTAATGACTTTGTCAATGAAGTGGAGAAGTCATTGCAGCAAATATTGAGTGTTGATAGACTCTGAAGTCCTTGAATTTGATCTGAAACTCTGCCGCTGAGATTCATGTTTGACAAGTCAAGCTTGTCTACATAGCTTTCGGAGTTGCAAAACACACCATTCCATTTACAATGAACAAAACTTGATGAACTTCCATTGTTTGAAAAGCTCCAATCTTTTAGGTGATCCATTGGATCAACAAGACTAGACTTTAGTGCTAATAATGAAGAAACTTCATCCCTAATTGATGAAACAAAGAAGAAACCACTCAAAAATAACAAGCAGAACAGATGAATTTCCATGGTTTGATCTTTTGAATTTTCTCTCACTTCACTTCTGAAATTCTTTTTGGTTCTTGGGAACAAACTTGTATACAAGTGACCAAAATAATTTATACTATCTGATAACAGATTGAAAAATAAAGAAAAAAAATACAGTATTAATCAGTTAGTTATCATGATTAACTAAAAATGGGACCCATATCTATCTGTATGCATGTTTTTCTTTAATCAATTTTTAAGGAGAGTAATAATGATAATGTAATGATAGACACTAATGGAGGGGGATTAATAGTTATTCCCTTCATCCACTTTTACTTGTTCAATATTGATTTGACACACTTTTAAGGAGCAATAAATATAATGTCATGTGTATTATATCAACATTTGAATACAATAAATTTAATATTTTAAAAAATGACTTGTAACGACCTATCCCCTTCGTTAGGAATACGCCAATGAAAAGGATTTCGGGCCAGAAAACTTCAGATAGTAACTTCGAAAAAATTTAGCCTAGGCCAGACTTGGACGAATTCTCAGTCAGGTGAAGTCTAGGGTGATCGTGTAAATGATGGGAGATCAAATCTCTAATTTGATTGGATAGGCTGATAGCCAAGACGATACGGAGCATTTATGGCTTTGCGAAATCGCATTCGGGAAAGCAAAGCTCCCGAAATTGAATGTGGCGTGAAGGGTATATATTAATATGTCTTTGGAAGAGGGTGCATCATGAAATGGGGGCTTGGAGAAAAAAATCCGAGCTCATTGTTTCTACATATTCCACTAGAGCGGGGCCGTCAAAGCGGGATAGTCGCGACTTAAGTCATGAAAAAGTCCAGAAACGGTCTTTTTTGCAACAATCAGTTTCTAAAATTTCAAGAGGCGACCTAGGGTGATTTCCATTGATTTTTCACGGATTTCCTCACTTAAGGTAAGGATTTTACTCCCTAAATTTATATTTTAATTCCTAGAACCTAGAAAGTATGGTGGGTAATCATTGGGGGAGGGTTTGAACGAAAAATGTATGGTGGAAAATAGCCCTAGGTTAAGGTTAGGATCATGGTTTTGGCCTAGGATGTGAAATTGTGTTATATTTCCTGATAGTTAGGCCATTGTGTTAATCATTTATATGTATTTGATGTTTTTTAGACCAAGAATGAGAAGAGCGAACTCGGAAAGGGAAGGCTCTTGCATTGTAAGGTCGTGATAGCTTGAATTTGAGGTAGGTGATGGTCTAATTTCTCATGTTTTATATACTTGTTAAATTGCTTCATGATATGCATGTGTGTATATGAATAGAGAAATCTGCTAGATTATGTGTGAAATGATCACTTGTTGGCCTGTTTTTGTGATGAACTTGTTCTTGGTGATATGAATGTTGTAAATACTAAATGTATTTGTGATTGTGGTATCTTTGGATCGGGTGTCATGTTCTGACACATAAATTGGATTGGATGTCACGTTTTGACACATAATTAGATCAGGTGTCACATTCCAACACAAGTTGATTGTTTGTAGGTCTCTTGAGAGGACCCTTGTGTGAAGTTGTAGCATGTGGAAGATATTGAGTTGTGATATTATTGAATAATGGTTGAAGTTGAGATTGGTTGACTTATTCTATATAGGTATATGCCTATTGTGTTGAATTTACTTGTCTATTATCCGCTTACTGGCTAACCGTGTAATCCTACCAGTACACTATTGTTTTTGTGTACTGATACTACTCTTGCTCTGTCTTTTGTTGAGTACAGGGCATATTCAACCGGTTGCGGAGAGACCTCGTCTAGAGGAGTGATTGTGTTTTTGAGTTCAAGGGTGAGTTGTTCCTTCAGGCTGCCGTGGACTCTATCATTGTTCGAGTCCGTTCTTTTTCAGGACTAACATGTTCAGACAATGTTTCTATTTATTTACTAGTTTCTATTTGGAGTTGTACTCCTATTCTAGACTTGTTAGTTTAGAGTTTTGGTACGATGACTTTCAGTTCCTAGGAGTGTTTAATTCCGCACAATTGAGGTCATAACTAATTAGTTTTCTAATTTTATGGGAACTCATCACTTATCTAAGATTTAAACCTGTTTTTGCATCTTTAAGCTGGTGTACATATTGCGATTATTGTTGTTGGGCTGTTAGGATGGTTCTTCCACCGAAAGATTAGAGTGGATGTCAATCATAGCGGGTTGAGGTCGTGACATGACTACAATTAATAATAATAGTATATTAAGAGTTGAATTATCTTTTGGTTTTCAAATTGAACAAATAAAAATAAACATATATTTTTAGTACAGTTGACAAATAAAAGGGAACGGAAAGAGTAATTATAGTTAACAAAAGTTTGGAGATCGTGAGGTCTTGGGAATGGGATCTGAAACAGCTATGGTTTTGTACTTAATGACTGTGAAGGTTTTGGAGTTATTGAGAATGGATCCGACATTAAAACATGGGAAGGAATGTGATTAATTTATGAAAAACATACACTTGTTTTTGATTGTTTTAGACTACGTTGTTTCATAATTGATCAAAGGTCAAACCATTAGTTCTGAATGACAGTTTATTTTTTTATTTTTTTTAATCTTTATCATTAAAATTTACTATGATATTCTAATATTCTTTCAGTTTCTGTCAGTGCCTTTGATCTGTTTGGAAGAGAGATTAAGGTGCACTGTTTAATCCAAATTTTGGTTTTCTTGTTTCCCCTCATTTTAGATCAAGGAAATTTTACTTTTAAAATTGAAAAACATTTTTCAGAAAGTATTTTCCTTCATACCAAACACAATCTTATTAGCTACTTCAAGAGGTCCATCTAATATTACAGATAAATATAGCTGTTTTTCAAATTTTTTATTTATTAATACACCTTTTAGAAAGGTGTGTCCATCACTAACAAATGCTGGAAGTAGAAAGTAAAATGATTATATGTGTATGTTATATTCAGTGGCGGAATTAAGTTTTTCACTAAGTAATTTCGAAATATATATATATATAATTTTTAACCGAACGAAGTGTTATGATTAAACCCTAAGCCTAAGTTAATTCTTCCCCTGAATATATCCATTTTGTTTTCAGGAAAAAAAAGAAATTCTTATTTCTTCGCATATTCAAGCTTCCACACAACTAAAAACACCTTTTGGAAAGTATCTAATTCAATCAAACAATAAGGGCCTGCTCTAAAGACTCAAGAAAAAGGCAAGGCCCACAAAGTTGAGGGGCCGTATTTATTTTTTAAACATATAATAGGTTATGGATTTTTCATAAAAAATATATTGAGTACTATTTTAAATAAAATAAAATTTCATTAAGTAGAAGGAATTACTAGAAATTTTTTGACATACTCAGAGTGCTATGTCTCTGTAACAACCCCTAAAATGTTGTATGTCGGTATTTCAATTCTCGACAAAAATAATACAGCCTCTGTATTTTGGGCATAACTTTTCATAGGTTGGTCCAAATTAGGTGATTCAAATTTCTAGGTAATCACAACATCCTTACCTACAACTTTCATGAAGAACATAACTTCAAATTCGGAGTATAAGTAGGTCAAATAAATTAATCTTTGCAAGATATAGTGCTGTGACGAAATTGAGTGTTGATAGAAGAAAATTCATATCTCACTGTAGGTTGCTCCAAATTGGTTGATTCTTGAACTATATGAAACTAGACTTCCATATCTACAATTCTTATGAAGAAACCAAATCCTAATAAGGAATTTATCTTATTCAAACGTAGCTTCAAAAATGAGTATTCTGTTAAAAAGAACTCATCTTACCTACCATGGAAACATCTAGATGCATTTGACATCATGCATGACATAAATTGTCCTCCATTTAACATCATCCATGACATCAATATATTCCATTAAATTTTCAGATTTTTCTTTATAATTATTTTATTTATTGTTAGGTCCCTTTTTCCCACCTATAAATACCCACCTTATTTTCTCATTTTATTCATCAAGCTTTTCTAAGCATTTCTTCTCTCTATATACTTCTTCTCAAATATAGTTTTAGTTTTAGTAGTATAAAAATACTACTCCGGTTATTCTTATACTCCGGGTAGTACACAAAACGCTCCGACGAGAAGAAAAGGCTAGGGATCCAAGAGTATTCCAATTCGGAGTAAACCTTCGGATTTAAGGTATGTAAGGCTTTCATAGCATTGGATTGAGTTCGTCCATGCGCCCAATATTTAAATTTATTATAATTGAGTTATAGTTGAGTTTTATTCAAATCTTGAATTCTAGATGAATTAATTCTTCTTCTATTGAGTTTGATATATTTATGCATTAATATTATTATTATTGTTATCTCTCATATTATTGGAATTATTGTTCATGGCTACTTTCCCATGAATTCTAATTGATTTGATGTTCATGAATTTTTTTACATATGTTTTGAGTAAAGATGTTGGCTTTTTATTATTTTTATTGATAAAAAGAGAGTTATATGAATTAATACTATATATGTATTTTATTGAGTTTTGAAAGAGTAAAAGAGTTGAATTTGAATGAATTTGAGAAAAATGATATTTTGAGCAAGATGTTTTGATGAGATGTAAATGATGTTTTTGGAAGTATAATGATTGATGAACATGAAATGAGATGAGTTTGATGATTTAAATTAAAGTCCAATGAGACTAGATGATGAGTTTAATATGAGCACATATTTTGGGAGTAGTATTGAGCACCGAGTTGGGTAAGATTTTAATTGACTCAAACCCCAGAACTACGTAGCCAGCGTAGGATGGAGGCTATGCCTCTTAAGTCCCAAAAAGAGGACTTTGATGAATGGATCCAAGATGGTGATGTCCTTTACCCTGGCAAGGTATTGGATGGATGTGGCAACGACATCGCTTCGTTGTATCATCGCTAGCTCATAAGTGATGGTTGTCGGTTAGAGAAACTCCCAACTGAGTAAGCATTGCTTATTACTATTATTTTTATTATTATATTTTAAACTTGCATTACATATTCATGTTGAGATGATGTTGAGTTCTGAGCTGAGTTTTCTTGAGAGGAGTTTCTTGATATCTGTCCTTACCTTCCTGCCATTTTACATACTCGTACATTCCACGTACTGACGTCATTCAACCTGCATCGTTTTATGATGCAGATACAGGTGTTAGAGATCCTCAACAGGCGCATCGTTGAAGATCATTTCTTTTCAGCTATTTGGTGAGTCCTTCTTGTATTCGAAGGAACTCCTTATCCTTTTATTTTTGTTGAGTGTGATGTTTCTTTTGAGGTAGCCATGGACATGTCATTGGCACCATCTAAGAGTATTAGAGGCTTCATAGACAGAGTCTGATGATGTAATCGGAGTAGTTCTCCTTAGAAACTACTTCTTCTAAGAATTATATATTTTTCCTTTGATTATGACAATCCCACATTAGTATTATTAAGTCTTCCGCTGATGAACAAATGAGTAATGAGACCAAGTGGTTCTCTCGGAAGCCAGAGATGGTTTCTAAGTGCCGGCCACGCCTAGGGTACCCTCTCGGGGCGTGACAAACTTGGTATCGGAGCACAGAGTTCAAGAGTCCTAGGGTGTCTATGAAGCCGTGTCTAGTAGAGTCTTGTTTATGGGTGTGTCGTGCACCACACTTATAATCAGGAAGCTATAGGACATTAGGAATTATTTCACTTCTTTCATAATCTGAGTTCGTGCGATAGAGTTTAACTCTATAAAAGCTTTCTTTCTAATTCGTACGTTTACACATTTCAGACATGCCTCCTAAACGTTCAGCTAGTCAGAGGAACGCTCCCAGCACTGAGGTTCCACAGTCAGTGATGCCTCCACGGAGAACTAGGGGCCGACCTGCAAGGTCTACTGAGGTACCCCAAGTACCTACTGTTCAGACTACTCCTACTTCTGAGGATGATTTTCGAGGAGCGATTGCTATGCTCACCCAGTTGGTGGCTGCTCGAAATAGTAGCCAGAGTTCACCAACTCCTAGCTCTAGTTATCAAGAGCCGTCTGCTTCCACGAGGATCAGAGATTTTCTGAGAATGAATCCACCGGTCTTCACGGGTTCTAACGTTGATGAAGACCCCCAAAATTTCATTGATGAGATGTGGAAGATACTAAAAGCGATGCATGCTACAGAGATTGAGGGTGTTGAGTTGGTGTCTTATCAACTCAAGGATGTCGCAAATGTCTGGTATAACCAGTGGGAAGAAAGTAGAGGTGAAGATGCAGAGCCTGCTCTTTGGGATGAGTTTGAAAGAGCATTTCTTGATAACTTTTTTCCCCAAGAGCTACGTGAAGCAAAAATTGAGGAGTTTGTGAACCTCAAGCAAGAGAGTATGACTGTGAAAGAATATAGTTTGAAGTTTATTCAATTGTCCAAATATGCCCCAGAAATGATTCCCCATATGAGGTCTAAGATGAGGAAGTTTGTCTCTGGCCTAGGCAAACATGTAAAGAAAGAATGTAAGGCAATGCTAATGATTTCTGACATGGATTTTTCTAGATTGATGGTGTATGCTCAGCAGGTTGAGGATGATAAGAAAAAGGACCGAGAAGAACACCTAAGCAAGAAGGCTAAGTCTGCTGGGCATGAGAATGAGCAGAAGCAAGGGAAGGGTAACAAGTCTTTCTTTCAGAAAAGGTCTTCCAATTATGCACCTTCCCCAACAAATACTTTTACACCTAATACCAGGTATGATCAAAGATCTCTAAGTCACCAAAACTTCCGATCTCAAGGTTCTCAGTCCCAATTAAGTATGGCTCAAGGTTCTAGAGGGAAACCACCATGTGCTAGATGTGGAAGGCTCCATTTGGGAGAGTGTCGTGTGGGCACCAATGCTTGCTACGGATGTGGAAAGATAGGTCACTTCCAGAATGAGTGTCCTTCAAAAAGGCAGGGAGATGGAAGTAGTAGAGCTCAGTTTTCTTCTGCAGCTCCACAAAATAGAGGTAATCATAGAGGTGCAGCTTCAAGTGCAGGTGGGGGAACCAACCGTCTGTATGCTATGGGTAGTCGCCAAGACCAAGAAAACGCACCCGATGTTGTTACTGGTATGCTTCGAGTCCTTTCTTTTGATGTGTATGCATTACTTGATCCGGGTGCTACATTATCTTTTGTGACTCCTTACTTGGCTAGTAAATTTGAGATCCTTCCTGAGTGTCTTCTTGAGCCTTTCAGTGTGTCTACTCCTGTTGGTGATTCTATCTTAGCTGAGAGGGTCTATAGAAATTGTACTGTGTCAATCTATCATAAGGATACCATGGCTGACTTAGTTGAGTTGGACATGGTTGATTTTGATGTGATTCTTGGTATGGACTGGCTTTATTCTTGTTATGCTTCGGTTGATTGTAGGACCCGAATTGTCAAGTTTCAATTTCCAAACGAGCCTATCTTAGAGTGGAAGGGGAATTCTGTAGTGCCTAGGGGTAAATTTATTTCCTACCTTAAGGCCAGAAAATTAATCTCTAAGGGATGTATATATCATATAGTTCGAGTCAAAAATATTAATGATCAGACTCCATCTCTTGAGTCAGTTCCCATTGTGAATGAGTTTCCTGAAGTCTTTCCTGAGGATCTACCCGGAATTCCTCCTGATAGAGAGATAAACTTTGGTATTGATATCCTTCCTGATACACAACCTATCTCCATTCCTCCTTATAGGATGGCTCCTGCTGAGTTGAAAGAGTTGAAAGAACAACTGAAAGACCTCCTAGATAAGGGGTTTATTAGGCCAAGTGTCTCACCCTGGGGCGCTCCTGTCCTATTCGTGCGAAAGAAAGATGGGTCCCTTAGAATGTGCATTGATTACCGACAACTAAACAAGGTCACCATTAAAAACAAGTACCCTCTCCCCAGAATAGATGATTTATTTGACCAACTTCAGGGTGCCACATGTTTCTCTAAGATAGACCTCAGATCAGGGTATCATCAGTTGAAAGTGAGAGAATGTGACATCCCGAAGACGAATTTTCGAACCCGCTATGGTCATTTTGAGTTTCTTGTTATGTCCTTTGGATTGACAAATGCTCCAGCAGCTTTTATGGACCTCATGAACCGAGTATTCAAGCCATACCTAGATACGTTTGTAATTGTCTTCATCGATGATATTTTGGTCTACTCTAGAAGTAAGAGTGAGCATGCTAATCACCTTAGGATTGTCCTTCAAACTCTTAAGGAGAAGGAGTTGTATGCTAAGTTTTCAAAGTGTGAGTTTTGGCTTGAGTCTGTAGCATTCCTAGGTCATATTATATCTGGGGATGGAATCCAAGTTGATACTCAAAAGATTGAGGCAGTTAAGAACTGGCCCCGACCCACCTCTCCAACCGACATAAGGAGTTTCTTAGGTTTGGCTGGTTACTACAGGAGGTTTGTTGAGGGATTTTCATCCATATCCTCACCATTGACTAAGCTGCCTCAGAAGAAGGCTAAGTTTCAATGGTCTGATGCTTGTGAGAAAAGTTTTCAAGAGTTGAAAGCTAGATTGACTACTGCTCCAGTACTATCCCTACCCGAAGGAATGGATGGTTTTGTAATCTATTGTGATGCTTCAAGAGTTGGGTTGGGATGTGTATTGATGCAGAAAGGTAAGGTCATTGCCTATGCCTCCAGGCAGCTTAAGACTCATGAGAGGAACTACCCCACTCATGACCTTGAGTTGGCAGCTGTGGTATTTGCTCTTAAGATTTGGCGTCACTATCTTTATGGTGTACATGTGGATGTGTTCACAGACCATAAGAGCTTGCAGTATGTATTCAGCCAAAAGGAGCTGAATTTGAGGCAAAGGAGATGGCTAGAGTTGCTCAAGGATTATGACATGAGCATTCTCTACCACCCAGGTAAAGCAAATGTAGTTGTTGATGCTCTTAGCAGGTTATCTATGGGAAGTACAACTCATGTGGAAGAGGAAAAGAAGGAGTTGGCAAAAGAAGTGCATAGACTTGCGCGTTTGGGAGTTCAACTTATTGACTCTAGTGAGGGTGGTACAATAGTACGAAATGGAGCCGAATCATCTCTAGTTGCAGAGGTGAAAGAAAAGCAAGATCAGGACCCTATTCTTCTTCAACTGAAGGATGAGGTTCACAAGAAGAAGGTAATGGCTTTTACCAAAGGGGGAGATGGAGTGTTGAGATATCAAGAAAGATTATGTGTTCCAAGTGTTGATGGTATTAGGGAGAGAATCATGAAAGAAGCCCATAATTCTAAGTATTCCATCCATCCAGGTTCAACAAAGATGTATCATGACTTGAGAGAAGTATACTGGTGGAGTGGAATGAAGAGAGATATAGCAGAGTTTGTGTCCAAGTGTCCAAATTGCCAACAAGTTAAAGTTGAGCACCAAAGGCCTTGTGGAGTGGCTCAGAATATAGAGATACCGGAATGGAAGTGGGAAATGATCAATATGGACTTCATTACCGGTTTACCACGAACCCGCAAACAACATGACTCTATTTGGGTGATTGTGGATAGGATGACCAAATCGGCCCATTTCTTGCCGGTTAAGACTACGAACACTACAGAGGATTATGCCAAACTGTATCTTAGAGAGATTGTTAGACTGCATGGAGTTCCTTTGTCTATCATCTCTGATAGGGGAGCTCAATTTACTGCTCAGTTTTGGAAGTCATTTCAGAAGGGCTTGGGTTCAAGAGTGAACCTTAGTACTGCTTTTCATCCGCAAACAGATGGCCAGGCAGAGCGTACGATACAGACTTTGGAGGATATGTTAAGAGCCTGTGTCATTGACTTCAAAGGTAATTGGGATGATCATTTACCTCTTATTGAGTTTGCATACAATAATAGTTTCCATTCGAGTATTCAAATAGCTCCTTATGAAGCTCTGTATGGGAGGAGATGTAGATCACCAATTGGTTGGTTTGAAGTTGGTGAAGCTGAGTTGATTGGACCAGACTTGGTTCACCAAGCTATGGAGAAGGTGAAAACCATACAAGAGAGGTTGAGGACTGCTCAAAGTCGCCAAAAATCCTACACTGATGTTAGAAGAAGAGATTTAGAGTTCGAAGTGTACGATTGGGTATACTTGAAAGTTTCACCCATGAAGGGTGTGATGAGATTTGGAAAGAAAGGGAAGCTTAGTCCCCGCTACATTGGTCCTTATCAGATTATGAGGAGGGTAGGTAACGTAGCCTATGAATTGGAGTTGCCTCCAGAATTAGCTGCTATTCATCCCGTGTTTCACATCTCTATGCTTAAGAAGTGTTTGGGAGATCCTTCACTTGTTGTCCCAGCTGAGAGCATTGGGGTGAAAGAGAGTTTGAGTTATGAAGAGATTCCAGTTCAAATTCTTGATCGTCAGGTTCGCAAATTAAGAACAAAGGAAGTGGCATCTGTCAAAGTCCTATGGCGAAATCAATTTGTTGAAGAGGCTACATGGGAAGCTGAAGAAGATATGAAGGCTAACTATCCTCATCTATTTATGCCTTCTGATGACGATATTCAAGGTAATATTCCTTACTTCTACCTTTGAGTCGATGTTTATTCTTGAGTTTGAGTCATTAACCATTTGAGTATCGGAGTTGATGTATTGATGATATTCATTCTTTATGTCTCCTATTTTCATCTTCATTCGAGGACGAATGATCCCAAGGGGGAGATATTGTAACAACCCCTAAAATGTTGTATGTCGGTATTTCAATTCTCGACAAAAATAATACAGCCTCTGTATTTTGGGCATAACTTTTCATAGGTTGGTCCAAATTAGGTGATTCAAATTTCTGGGTAATCACAACATCCTTACCTACAACTTTCATGAAGAACATAACTTCAAATTCAGAGTATAAGTAGGTCAAATAAATTAATCTTTGCAAGATATAGTGCTGTGACGAAATTGAGTGTTGATAGAAGAAAATTCATATCTCACTGTAGGTTGCTCCAAATTGGTTGATTCTTGAACGATATGAAACTAGACTTCCATATCTACAATTCTTATGAAGAAACCAAATCCTAATAAGGAATTTATCTTATTCAAACGTAGCTTCGAAAATGAGTATTCTGTTAAAAAGAACTCATCTTACCTACCATGGAAACATCTAGATGCATTTGACATCATGCATGACATAAATTGTCCTCCATTTAACATCATCCATGACATCAATATATTCCATTAAATTTTCAGATTTTTCTTTATAATTATTTTATTTATTGTTAGGTCCCTTTTTCCCACCTATAAATACCCACCTTATTTCCTCATTTTATTCATCAAGCTTTTCTAAGCATTTCTTCTCTCTATATACTTCTTCTCAAATATAGTTTTAGTTTTAGTAGTATAAAAATACTACTCCGGTTATTCTTATACTCCGGGTAGTACACAAAACGCTCCGACGAGAAGAAAAGGCTAGGGATCCAAGAGTATTCCAATTCGGAGTAAACCTTCGGATTTAAGGTATGTAAGGCTTTCATAGCATTGGATTGAGTTCGTCCATGCGCCCAATATTTAAATTTATTATAATTGAGTTATAGTTGAGTTTTATTCAAATCTTGAATTCTAGATGAATTAATTCTTCTTTTATTGAGTTTGATATATTTATGCATTAATATTATTATTATTGTTATCTCTCATATTATTGGAATTATTGTTCATGGCTACTTTCCCATGAATTCTAATTGATTTGATGTTCATGAATATTTTTACATATGTTTTGAGTAAAGATGTTGGCTTTTTATTATTTTTATTGATAAAAAGAGAGTTATATGAATTAATACTATATATGTATTTTATTGAGTTTTGAAAGAGTAAAAGAGTTGAATTTGAATGAATTTGAGAAAAATGATATTTTGAGCAAGATGTTTTGATGAGATGTAAATGATGTTTTTGGAAGTATAATGATTGATGAACATGAAATGAGATGAGTTTGATGATTTAAATTAAAGTCCAATGAGACTAGATGATGAGTTTAATATGAGCACATATTTTGGGAGTAGTATTGAGCACCGAGTTGGGTAAGAGTTTAATTGACTCAAACCCCAGAACTACGTAGCCAGCGTAGGATGGAGGCTATGCCTCTTAAGTCCCAAAAAGAGGACTTTGATGAATGGATCCAAGATGGTGATGTCCTTTACCCTGGCAAGGTATTGGATGGATGTGGCAACGACATCGCTTCGTTGTATCATCGCTAGCTCATAAGTGATGGTTGTCGGTTAGAGAAACTCCCAACTGAGTAAGCATTGCTTATTACTATTATTTTTATTATTATATTTTAAACTTGCATTACATATTCATGTTGAGATGATGTTGAGTTCTGAGCTGAGTTTTCTTGAGAGGAGTTTCTTGATATCTGTCCTTACCTTCCTTCCATTTTACATACTCATACATTCCACGTACTGACGTCATTCGACCTGCATCGTTTTATGATGCAGATACAGGTGTTAGAGATCCTCAACAGGCGCATCGTTGAAGATCATTTCTTTTCAGCTATTTGGTGAGTCCTTCTTGTATTCGAAGGAACTCCTTATCCTTTTATTATTGTTGAGTGTGATGTTTCTTTTGAGGTAGCCATGGACATGTCATTGGCACCATCTAAGAGTATTAGAGGCTTCATAGACAGAGTCTGATGATGTAATCAGAGTAAATCTCCTTAGAAACTACTTCTTCTAAGAATTATATATTTTTCCTTTGATTATGACAATCCCACATTAGTATTATTAAGTCTTCCGCTGATGAACAAATGAGTAATGAGACCAAGTGGTTCTCTCGGAAGCCAGAGATGGTTTCTGAGTGCCGGCCACGCCTAGGGTACCCTCTCGGGGCGTGACAGTCTCAAGAAAAATTAAAGGTATTGACTATATTATTAACTGAAAAAGAACTATTTGAAAAAGAAATCAACTATAAAAAAGTTATTAAAAATTTAGCATCTTACAAAGTTAGATTAATAAATAGTAATTTATTTTTTTTAAAAAAGTTAAAGGTCTCCATTTAATTTTGACTTTAGGCCATCAATGTGTTTGAACTGCCCCTTTAAATATATTCGAGAAAGTAAAGTAATACTCCTTCTATCCATTTTAAATGTCCATATTTGAATATCATATAAACAATGTTTTGAAAAAGGCACTGGAAAAATAAATAAATAAATATATATATATATATATATATATATATATATATATATATATATATATATATATATATATATATATAATCAAAACACAAGTTCAAAGTTTGATCTACATAAATTGATCACCAAAGTCTATTAATCAAACCATCATCTGTTTCTTTTTTTTATATCATTTTCCTTTGATTTATAGTTGAAGATCTCTGTTAAGAGATCTGCAGTAGCAGAATATAAGTTAGTCACTAGATTTTCATTGCACATGGTCAGATTATCTTTCTGTAGATACAACTAATTCTAGCATTTGCAGATTTGCTGAGTTTATACCTTTTTTGCTCTGCTTCCTTTTTATCGATTGCTTATAAATGATACTTGGGCTACGACCAATAATTCCTGTAATTTCTGGGCGGGTAATATCGTTGTTTAGCTTTGAAGAAGAGTAAGAGAACTTAATTCACCCCACCTGTTCGATAAATTGCCTAAGAGGAAAAGGAGCTTGTTTTTCGGCAGCAACCAGGTTCATTTCAACGGGAGTTGGTACCTCCGGTTTCTATATCTTTCAATATCTATTCCTTGCTCATACAGTTGTAGTTACATTTTGATAACTTTAGACCTTTAAATAATTTATTAGTTCATACGCATTTTTATGGCTTTGGATAGTGATGGTAGACTAGGGTCATGTTCTCGCTCAAGGACGAAGATGGGGACGAGGGTAAGGAGGGGTAAGTGGGTTAAAGGAGCGTCTAGACTGAGAGTAGTTTCTTGGAACATTGGGACATTAACGGGAAAATCCATAGAGCTAGTTAAGATTCTAAAGAAGAGAAGGATTAATATAGCTTGTGTCCAAGAGACCAAATGGGTAGGTTCTAAAGCTAAGGAGGTAGATGGGTATAAGCTTTGATTCTTTGATAGATCAAAGTATAGGAATGGGGTAGGCATTTTGGTAGAAAGTGATTTAAGGGATCAGGTGGTGGAGGTTAGGAGAGTCAATGATAGGATGATATCGATTAAGGTGGTCATTGAAGGGATCATGTTGAACATTATTAGTGCTTATGCGTCACAAAAGGGCTTAGGCGAGGATGATAAGAGGCGCTTTTGGGAGGATTTGGATGAGTTAATGGGAGGCTTACTACCTACTGAGAAGCTTTTCGTGGGAGGGGATTTAAATAGGCACATTGGGTCTATTTCGAGAGGGTATGATGATGTGCATGGAGGCTTTGGCTACGGGGACAGAAATGGAGGAGGAGTTTCACATTTGGATTTCGCAAGAGCTTTTGGGTTGGTGATAACCAATTTGAGTTTCCCAAAAAGAGAGGACCACTTAGCAACCTTTCGTAGTTCGGTGACTAAAACTCAAATAGATTTTTTACTCCTTAGAAAGGATGATAAAGGTCTGTGTAAAGACTATAAGGTCATTCGGATCGTCAATCTTACGACCCGACATAAGCTCTTGGTGACGGATTTAGGGATCAAGATGACGAGGAAGAAAAAGGTCGAGGATGATTGACCTAGGATCAGATGGAGGAGTTTGACCATGGCTAGTGCCCTAGAGATGGGAGAGAAATTGAAGGATATGAGGTTTTGGGATAGTAGTGTGGATGCAAATAGTATGTGGGATAGGGCAGCTAGTTGTATTAGGGTTATAGTAAGGGAAGTGTTGGAAGTCTCAACAGGTAGTCATAGTCGGCATCGAGGGGACTAGTAGTGGAATGGAGAAGTGCAAGGGAATGTGGAAGCAAAGAAGATGGCGTATGCAAAGTTGATAGAAAGCAAGAATAAGGTGGAGAAGTGGACCAATAGGGAACTTTATAAGATAGAGAGGAAGGAGGCAAAGTCGGCGGTTTCGACGGCAAAAACGGCAGCTTTTGAACGCCTTTATGCTGAACTAGAAGAGAAAGGCGTGGATAAGAAATTATTCAGGCTAGCTAGGGCGCGGGATAGAAGGGAACGCGATGTGGATCAAGTGAAGTACATTAAGGACAAGCATGGAAAAGTATTGGTAGAGGAGACCCTCATTAAACAGTTATGACAGTCATACTTCCATAAACTCTTAAATGAAGAAGGGGACAGAGAGATTGTGTTGGGAGATTTGGAACATACAATGAGACGTCACAATTTTGGGTGTTGCAGGAGTATTACGGTCGAAGAGGTTAAGGTTGTTGTGCGTAGGATACGCTGGGGAAGAGTGACCAGACCTGACGAGATTCTTGGGGAATTTTGGAAGAGCGCGAGCTTGGTAGATTTGGAGTGGCTGACTAGGTTATTTATTGTCATCTTTAAGATGGAAATGATGCTCGAAGAATAAAGGTCAAGCGTAATGATCCCCTATATAAAAATAAGGGAGATATCCAGAGCTGCAATAACTATAGAGGTATTAAGCTTCTAAGCTATAATATGAAAGTGTGGGAAAGAGTGGTGGAGATGAGGGTGAGGATAGGTGTGTCTATTTCAAAGAACCAATTAGGATTTATACCGGGACGCTCAACTACAGAATCCATCCATCTTATGAGGAGACTGGTGAAGCGGTATGAGGGTGCTAAAGGTGTTTGGAGGCTAAAGGTGTACCTGTGGCGATAAAGGCTTATGATAAAGTTCCATGATGGATAATATGGAGATGTTTGGAAGCTAAAGGTGTACATGTGGCGTACATTAGGGTGATCAAGTACATGTATGAGGGTGCCAAAACTAGGGTAAAGACAGTAGGAGGGGACTCAGAGCACTTTCCAGTTGTGATGGAGTTGCATCAAGGATCAACTCTTAGTCCGTTTTTATTTGCCTTGGTGATGGATGGATTGAAGCAAAAAATTCAAGGTGAGGTACCATGGTGTATGCTTTTCGCGGATGACATAATCCTGATCGATGAGAATCATAGCGGAGTTAACGCTACGCTAGAGGATTGGAGACATATCTTGGAGTCTAAAGGGGTTTAGCTGAGTAGGAACAAGACGGAGTACTTAAAGTTCAAGTTCAGTGAGATACCTTATGAGGTTGGCGCAGAAGTTAGGCTTGGTGACCAGGCCATCCAAAAGAAAAGTAGTGTCAAGTACCTTGGGTCTATCATGCAAGGCAGCGGGGAGATTGACGATGATGTCACACATCATATTGGGGCAGAGTGGAGGAAATAAAGGCTCGCTTCCGGTGTGCTATGTGACAAGAAGGTGCCACCAAAACTTAAGGGCAAGTTCTACAAAGTGGTGGTTAGATCGGCTATATTATATGGGGCAAAGTGTTGGCCAGTTAAGGTCTCTCACATTCAAAAGATGAAAGTTTCCGAGATGAGAATGTTGAGAAGGATGTGTGGGCATACCAGGAGCGACATGATTAGAAATGAGGCTATTCGGGACAAGTTAGGAGTGTCCTTGGTGGAAGACAAGATGCGGAAAGTGCGACTGAGATGGTTTGGGCATGTGAAGATGAGAGACACAAATGCCCAGTGTGGAAGTATGAGAGGTTAGCCGTGGATGGTTTCAGAAGAGGTAGGGGTAGGCCGAAGAAATATTGGGGAGGGTGATTAGATAGGACAAGGCGCAGTTACAGCTTACAGAGGACATGACCTTAGATAGGAAGGTGTGTAGGACCCATATTAGGGTAGAAGGCTACTACAAAGTCTCGTTATTCTTCCTTATTAATAAGTGCACTATAATTTCTTGTGCTCTAATTTTTGTTATTATATACTACTCTCTGTACTTTGCTTACTCTATTTTATTTGTGTCGCTTTAGTTATTTACTTTCACATAACGCTTTGAACTTCTTGTACTTCTTAGCAGTATTTGACCTCATTTTATGCTTCTATTGAACCGAGGGTCTCTCGGAAATAGCCGTCCTACCTTAGTAGAAGTAAGGTCTGCATACAATTTACCCTTCCCAGACCCACATTGTGGGATTTCACTGGGTTGTTGTTGTTGTTGAGTGTATATATATATATATATATATAAGTAAAATAGTTATAATATGATAAATTATTTCTTGATTTTTTAATTTAGACAGGTAAAAATGGTCATTAATTTTGAATATAATGAACAAGTAAAAATGAAAGAGGGGTACAGTCTTAGACTTTCTTGCTTCATCGAAGATTTTGTAATGTCAAATAGGTTCACAGGTTGGTTTGGATTGACTATTGGTCAATATAAAAATCAAATTATTTTAATTGGTTATTTATTGGTCAAAACTCAAAATCAAATCAAATCGAATATTAAAAAAGGACAGCCCGGTGCACTAAGCTCCCGCTATGCACTGGGTCCGGGGAAGGACCCTACTACAATCTTACCTTGCATTTCTGTCAGAGGTTATTTTCAAGACTTGAATCCGTGACCTCTTGGTCACATGGTAACAATTTTACCAGTTACTCCAAAGCTCTATTTCCAAATCGAATATATTATACATTTGTCGGTATGGTTGTTATTATTTTAGTCCAATTTGGTTAATTGTTTAGTTATTAATCATATAAAATCAAAACACAGGGTGAGAAAATAAAAAAATAAATTAACTAGCAAACAAATGATAAGTAAAAAAGCCCACCAGTCATTCATTATAATTTAAATTTATTTAATATATAAATAAATAATATTTTAGAAATTTAGTATAAAATATATTACTTCATCTATTTTAATTTATTTTTCTGATTTTGACTTGGTGGATAATTTTAAAAAGTAAAGAAAACTTTAAATTTAGTGGTCTTAAACTAAAGCTATATAAAATATACAAAAATGCCCTTTAATGTCGTGGTCTTAATGATAAATGAAAAATTAGAATTAAAGAGTTTTCAAAAACGAAAAGAAACAATCTTTTTCAAATGAACTAAAAAGAAAAGTATGACAAGCAAATTGAAACAGAGGAGGTATAAAATATACATCTATTTTTGTTAATTATTTTTTGGGAAAAGACATAAATTCACCATTGAACTTATTTCGAAAAGTTAGTTACATGCTTAAATTATTATGGCGACCTATTACACACATGTACTACTAAAAAATAAATTTATTTATCTCCAAAACTGACGTGGCAAAATAAATAAAAACAATTTAAAAGAAAAGCGCGTTTGGTATAAAAATAAAGTAAAAAAATTAATTAAAATATTCTTTCCACCGACACCCTACCCTACCCCACCCCACACGTCTCTTCCTCTTCTTCACACCCACCCGCTTCTTCTTCTTCTCATTTTATTTTTTATTTTTTATTTTTCATCACCTTCCATACTTGATTCTCACCCACTCCACCCCCACCCCCACTTCCACCAAAATCCTCCCCACCCCCATCATATCCTATTTTAATTCTTATTTTACCATCTACATTATGTCCTTTTTTTTCTTCGACTTTGTTAGTGGTTGATAAAATTGATGATTGGATTTAAAAAATAAAATATAGTGGTGGATTTGTTGGTGATGGGTGGCAAAGAAAAGAAAATTGAAGGCATGGTGAAGAAAAAGAAATCGATATTGATAATGGTGGTGGTGGGTTTGTAACTTTTGATGGTGATGATGTTATTTTAGTGATGAGTTTGGTTATGAGTGTTGAAGTTTGTGATCGTTATTTATATTTTTTATGGTTTTGATCGTAGGTGGTTTTAATTTTTGATGGGGAAATATATAAATTTGGTAGTGATATGGTGGCAACACTAGTGGTTCCATGGTGGTGTTCATTGAAGAATAAGCAATTGATGACATGCAGATTTTTTTTTTTAAATTTGATATGACATCTGATGTGGTAGTGAGATGACAGTGATATGACGCGAGTGTAATATATCTCCCATTGTGAGAGTGGTGTTATACATCTCAATGGGTAAGTAAATTCACTCCTGAGTAGTACAGGTGTGTAATAAGTCGCCATAATAGTTTGAGCATGTAATAGCCTTTTCGAGACAAGTTCAGGGATGAATTTATGCCTTTTTCCATTATTTTTTATATTACGTACATTGAAATATGTTTATAAAGTTATGACTTGTGTTATTTTTTACTTGTTTTAATAGATATGAAAATTTTGATTATCATTAATAAAACAAAATAACTTTTTTTATTATGTTGATTTATTTCCATTATAGAATATTATTAACTTATATACTCAATGGTACTTTTCACTTTTTTCATCTTGAAAGTAATATTTATTTTCTATAAATAAATTTGTTAAATAGATTTTATTCTTTAAAAAAGTATCATAATTTTTAAAAAGTGAAAAAGAATAAAAATTTAATGAAGTAAGGATAGAATAGGCATTTGAAAAATCAACTAACATATAAGGGGTAGAATGTCTGTTGTTCAAAATTGAAGAAAGAGAGAAAGTGAATGGGGAGTTCGAATTTTAAAGTAAAGTTGAAGTGGGGTGGGGGAGGGTTAACATGATTTTGATCCAAATAGAAATAGAGGGGTAAATGAAAATGACTTAGGGTATCGAAGGATTAGGCCAACTTAGGAGATTATTAATACCTTATTTGTTTGTACTTAATGGAGATCTGGTTCAAATATTAGATCATAGAGTACATTTGTATAATGACCCTGAAGGTCATTTTTAGAAATTTTTATAAAATTACCAGTTTAACCCTCCTAATAGTTACCCTGAGTCATTTTTTGATCTATGTTGGGTGGTGGTTTATGGAAATCCTTTGAAAAATTATGTTTTTGGAAATTTGTGAGTTTTAAAAGACTTAAAATATTTAAAAGTGGTATTTGAGACCAACTGAAGCTACGAGTCTCGAATTGGAATTTCGTCGATTTCATCAACTCCGGAATGTGAAATTTTTTCTATGAAAGTTGACGGGGTTAGATTTGGAGTTGTAACAAAGATTTTGTAACACCTCAAAAATTTCTACGTCAAGACTCAAACCATTCTTCATATGCGTATAGGCTTGAACTCGAAGACTTCAAATTGTATATATGAGTTAGGATCAATTCCTAAGTATTTGAAGTGTATTAGATGTGTTTTAGGGTCATAAGGGATCCCTAACACCAAGCACTCGAAGACTTCAAATTGTATATATAAGTTAGGATCAATTCCTAAGTATTTTAAGTATATTAGATGTGTTTTAGGGTCATAAGGGATCCCTAACACCAAACCGAGTCCAAAGAATTTCTATCGGCTAAGTTTTCCGATGAGTCCGTATAAGGGTTAACTTCAAATGACTATATCTCCTAAAATATAATAAATTGGTGGCCGATAACCTATAAAATTAAAGGACTTTGAGTCTTCTTTCCAACACCTTCAAGATTGCATTTTTCCTAGTTCAAAGTCAAAAGTTATGCTTGGTTGACCAAAGAGGTCCGCGACAAGTCCGCGTCATGGACCTGCAGCGAACTTGGACAATTTTTTAAGATTTTTTTGTCGACCAGAGAGGTGCGCGACAAGTCCGCATCACGTACCTATCACAGACTTGTCTAGTTTTCCAGATTTTGTAGGGATATTTTGGAAAAAATTACCTAATATCTATATATACGAACTTGGAACATTTTGGGGTCAAATTTTGCAGTCTTTCACCTCCAAAGAACCCTAATTTTTCATCCTCTTCTCTCTCAAATCATCTCCAACAAGATTTGCCCTCAAAACTCAAGGATTCAAGCTTCTTATTGAAGACCAAACATTAAAATTTCTTCAAAATCTACTCTAAGGTATGTAAGGCTACTCAAAACATGGATTGAATTCACCATGTTCCCTACATATTCTTTGAGATTGAATGTTCATAGGAATTAAGTTTTCTTGATAGATTTATGTCCTAATGAGTTTTTACATCTACTAACTTGATTTTGTTATGTTGATATTCTTAAGTTGAGAAGTTGATAAATGCTTCATGTCTTCATCCCCACGAACCCAAATTTATTCCTATGTTACACTATTTTTATACTATGGTTGGGTCTAAGAGTTGATTGGTATGAGTTGTTATACATATTTTTGTTATAAACCTAAATATTTTGAGTATCCTTAATTGTTGATTTGGAATATTGGTAAGTCATGCATTATCCCCAAAAGATTGGTTAAATGAATGGAGAAATGATTGGATATGATTAAATGTTGTTATAAATGTATATCTAAACTACTCTTGAAAAATATGATTAGGTTTGATTGGATAATATGATTGGTCAAGAGGTTTGATTGTGATAAAATTGATGAATTGATAAGGGTCTATATGAGACTTGTTGAAATGATTAGATTGAACTGATTGGATTGTATTTTATGAGCATTGAGTCTTGGGAGGAGTATCGAGCACCAAATTGGGTAAGCATAATTAATAACTCGAATCCAATAACTATATCGCCAAACGTAGAAGGAGATTGGACCGTTAAAGTTGGATGTTTCCCAAATTACTGTCCTGATATGATAGGACATGATTGGTTATGGATCCATGATTGTTGATTCGTTCTTACCCTGGCAAGGTAGGAACGGATATGGCAACAACGTCGGTTTGTTGTACTATCTCTGGCTCATAAGTGATAGTTGTCGGATAAGAAAAACTCCCATATAAGTCTTGAAAGTACTCTGAGTCGGATTAGAATATATTGGATGGTGTTGTATATGATTGGTCTTGTCTAAATCATATTCATGTTTAAACTTAGGACATCTTGATTTAGTTGTGCCTTATTCTGAGTTGAGATTCTGAGTTAATTTGATCCTACCCTGATACATATTTCATTCTACCATTTTACATACTCGTACATTCTATGTACTGATGTCATTTGGCCTGTATCATTTCATGATGTAGAGACAGGTACTAGAGATAATCAACAGGCGCACTGTTGAAAATCTATTCACTTCCAGCTAGTTGGTGAGGCCTCCTTAATTTTGGAGGATACCACAATTATCTCTTCAGCTTTGAGTTTGTTTTCCTATATTTTGATTTGTGGTAGCTATGAACCTGTCATTGGCACCTCTTGGATTATTGATAGAGTCTTCATAGACTAGACTGTGGATGATGTTGATTTTTTTCATTTTGACTAGTTTCATTCTTACTAGTTGTTGATTGGATATATGGTTGACATTGACCCTATTTATAAATAGTATTCTTGTGAGTTGAGTCTTCCACTGAAAAAATATGACTGAATAAAAGTGTGATTGGACCAAATAGTTTGCTTGAAGGCCAATAATGGTTTTCGAGTGTCGGCCACATCTAGGGTACCCTCTCGGAGTGTGACAAACTTGGTATCTGAGCACAGAGTTAAGAGTTCTAGGGAGTCTATAAAGCCGTGTCTAGTAGAGTCTTGCTTATGGGTGTGTTGTGAACCACACTTATAATCACGAGACTATAGGACATTAAGAATTGTTTCACTTTTTTCATAGTCTGAATTCGTGCGATAGAGTTTAACTTTGTGAAAGTTCCTCTCTAATTCATGCGTTGCTCGAATCCGTCTAACTACTCCTCATACTCAAGGTGGTTGGAACAGTAAACCTTAGATTTGTGTCTATGAGTTATTCTCAGATAAAGTCTTGAGAATGTAAAGAGATTGCACAAGGCTTGTGAGGAGCCGATCAGTGTGCTTGTGTATTGATTTGAATGAATGCACTCTTATTCACATGAATCATGGATTGAGCCAGAACAAGATATATTCCCGTACTCTCTTCTCTAAACCTTTATTCAGATGTCATCCTTGAGAGGAGAGTTATATCTCTAAATGATTAGTGTCACCATCCGATGCAATGTGATTTAAAGTATGATAAGCTATGATTCGTAAAATGATCCTAGAGCTAGAAAGATGGAGTTAGAGGAGTAGAAAATGAATAGTGAGGACAGTGGTTAATTGAGGTATGTACATAGAGTTAGGTACCTATATGGTAAGCAATGGGGTTAGAAGTCATCCCTTTTGAATTTGAATAAAGATGTAGTAAGTATCGTCTAACTTTCATGATAGGAAGTAGAGGAAGAGTTGTTAGTTAAGATGAGTTAGCGTACACTCGAGCCATGAGAGGAGTTTTATGTTGTGGTGTCTTTGTATTAGTAAAAGATTCAGTATAGGTGTTGAACAGAAGGGAGTAGTAGTCATGAGATGATAGATCTAAGCTAGACTTATGTTTTTGAAGAAAAAGCCCCACATTATTTAGAGGGATATGAATATAACTAGGAAATAAGTGTAGTAAATGGGTAAATAGTACTTAGGTTATGAAGGGAGACAAGGTGATAAATTAAAATTAGACAGACAGTGAGATATGGATCGATTACTTTTCATGAGGTCTTAATAGGAGAGTGTTTCTTAATTTCACCTAGTAGTGGTAAGTTGGTATAGTATGCGAGCAGAATGTGATAGTGCTAGATGTAAGATTTGATCTACTAGGCTTGACATAGCATATTCGAAAGGTTAAGATGTTGACATGCAAGAAGTGTGATGCTATGAGTATGGTGTATGTGACCTTTAGAGGAAAATAGTGAATTGGGGCTAAGTCATTAGGTAATAAAAGGCCTAAGATGTGTATTCGAGAAAGTATATAATTGCATAAGGCTTTAAATTTATGATTTGCTATGGGTACTTAAATAGTATAACTGAATGGTCAATTTGGAGAGGGCCTATGTAAGCATTCCTTATTATCTTTAAGTGTGGGTCGAAGGAGTTTATGTATAGATGATGATGAGTCTCCTGTTATAATTCAAGTTTTCTTCAATCAGATATATGAGAGCCTAGATGTTGAGTGTGGGAAGACTAAAAGAAGAGGTTGGATCATAGGACTTATGGAAAGAGGCTATGTATGCTAATAAGAGCATCAAGTATACAAAGATGCCTAAAATATAAAAGGAAGTTAAGGAAAGCATCTTAGAATGAGGCCCCATTAGCAGTTTGGTACCTTCGGGTATGGTATAACTGGAGAGTTTAAGTTTTTTTATGAATAGTGATACTCTATTCCTATCGTGTGCATGAGAACCATGCCCATGGCCTAGACCCTCCCCCCTCCCCCATGATTAATGTATATCCATGATGAGTTCGAGGATAAGAATTGATAATTTCATTCAACAATCCTAATTTTACCTCATGAATCCAAGAGTTTTCAGTCCTATGTGACACGAGACATGACTTAAGTTTCACAATATGTACAGTTCCATGAACTCATGATAGGCCATGAAAGACTAGAGAGATTATATTATTTTGGGATATTCCCAGATCAGACTATCTTGAATGAATCGTGCTTATGACTTCTTGCCCTAAACAATTTTTGTGATCCTTCCTTTGCAGTCCTGATAGCGATGTTGGTGATAGTAGACTGAGTTGAGTGAGAGTAGATGGGGGAGAGTGAGTATTTTCCTGATTTTGATAGTTGTGTTGTACTTTTCTAGTTAAGAATAAAGGTGTGGAAGAGGAGCGAGATGAAACCATGCGATGTGCAATAGATAGGTAAGAGTATGTCTTTGGGTAAGAGCTCATGAAATAATGAAGGTATAAGTGTTAAAGTAGGCTTGACAATTCTTAGATGTGGTTGAGGTGGTTAGAGTGATAGGCTTGAGTGTGTGGTTGTCACTATGAGGGTGAAGGTAGTAGGCTATGGATGACTTTTGGCTAATGATTGTGAGTGTTTGTATGAAGTGGTAGGGAGGAGTAGTATTCTATAAGTAAAAGGTCTTTATAGTGGTATAGAGTATGAATTCGAGGGTTAGATTTGTCTAATTATAATCTTCTTAGGACTAGCACCTTAGGACTTAGAGCTAGACTTGAACTTGGTAAGAGGAATGTTGAGGGGAGAATTCGAGGTTGTAGCTCTTTTCTCATCCTTGGTTTTTTGTCTTCTAGTGAGTAAGTTCTATATCTTTGAGTGGGTTGGATCAGACTTAGTTCACCAAGTTATGGAGGAAGTGAAAACCATTTTAGAGAGTGTGAGAATTGAGGTAAGGGGAAAAGACTTGAAGTTTGAGGTAAAGGATTGGATATATGTGAAGATGATTAGAGATGTCACTCGTGAATCATAGTTACCTTTTGAGTTAGTCTCCATTCATCTGGTATTTCATGTCTTGACATTGAAGAGGTACTTAGGCGATCCTTCATTGGTAATCCCCATTGATAGTATTGGAGTTAAGGATAGCTTGTCCTATGAAGAGGTTTCGGTCTAAATTCTTGATCGTCAGGTTCGCAAATTGAGAACCAAGGAGATTACCTCCGTCAAAGTCTTATAGAGGAATCAATTTGTTGAGGAAGCCACATGGGAAGCTGAGGAAGATATGAAAGCTAAGTATCCTCATCTATTCATTCCTACCAATGAGAATGTTGAAGGTAATGTCTATTTTCTTGATTTGAATTGGTATGTCCATTCTTGAGTTTGAATAGTAATTTATTTTGAGCATTTGATTGGTTGAATGATTGAGTCATGATTGTTATTTATACCTCGAGTCCATACTTGGTTTACTTATCATTCGAGGATGAATGATCCTAAGGGGGGGGGGAATATTATAACACCTCAAAAATTTCTACGTCAAGACTCGAACCATTCTTCGTATGCGTATAAGCTTGAACTCGAAGACTTCAAATTGTATATATGAGTTAGGATCAATTCTTAAGTATTTTAAGTGTATTAGATGTGTTTTAGGGTCATAAGGGATCCCTAACACCAAGCCGAGTCCAAAGAATTTCTATCGGCTAAGTTTTTTGATGAGTCTGTATAAGGGTCAACTTCAAACGACCATATCTCCTAAAATATAATGAATTAGTGGATGATAACCTATCAAATTAAAGGTATTTGAGTCTTCGTTCCAACGCCACTAAGATTGCATTTTTCCAAATTTGCAGTCAAAAGTTATGCTTGGTTGACTAGAGAGGTCCGCGATAAGTCCGCATCGCGGACTTGAAGCGAACTTGGACAATTTTTCTAGATTTCATTTTTTTGTCGACCAGAAAGATACGTGACAAGTCCACAACGCAGACCTATCGCGGACTTGTCTTGTTTTCCAGATTTTGTAGGGATATTTTGGGAAAAATTACCTAATATCTATATATACGAACTTGGAACGTTTTGGGGTCAAATTTTGTAGTCTTTCACCTCCAAAGAACCCTAATCTTCATCCTCTTCTCTCTCAAATCATCTCCAACAAGATTTTTCCTCAAAACTCAAGGATTCAAGCTTTCCATTGAAGACCTAAAATCAAGATTTCTTCAAAATCTACTCTAAGGTATGCAAGGCTACTCAAAACATGGATTGAATTCACCATGTGCCCTACATCTTCTTTGAGATTGAATGTTCATAGGAATTGAGTTTTTTTGATAGATTTATGTCCTAATGAGTTTTTATATCTACTAACTTGATTTTGTTATGTTGATATTCTTAAGTTGAGAAGTTGATAAATGCTTCATGTCTTCATCCCCATGAACCCGAATTTATTCCTATGTTACAATATTCTTATACTATGGTTGGGTCTGAGAGTTGATTGGTATGAGTTGTTATACATATATTTTTATAAACTTAAATATTTTGAGTATCCTTAATTGTTGATTTGGAGTCTTGGTAAGTCATTAATTATCCCCAAAAGATTAGTTAAATGAATAGAGAAATGATTGGATATGATTAAATATTGTTATAAATGTATATCTACACTACTCTTGAAAAATATGATTGGGGTTGATTGGATAATATGATTGGTTAAGAGGTTTGATTGTGATAGAATTGATGAATTGATAAGGGTCCAAATGAGACTTGTCGAAATGACTAGATTGAACTGATTGGATTGAGTTTTATGAGCATTCAGTCTTGGAAGGAGTATCGAGCATCGAATTGGGTAAGAGTAAGTAATAACTCGAATTCAATAACTACGTCGCCAAACTAGGAGGGGATTGGACTATTAAAGTCGGTTGTTTCCCAAATTAATGTCCTAATATGATATGACATGATTGGTTATGGATTCATGATTGGTGATTCGTTCTTACCCTGGAAAGGTAGGAATAGATGTGGCAACAACGTCGGTTTGTTATACTATCACTGGCTCATAAGTGATAGTTGTCGGATAATAGAAACTCCTATATAAGTCTTGAAATTACTTTGAGTTGGATTAGAATAGATTGGATGGTGTTGTATATGATTGGTCTTGTATAAATCATATTCATGTTTAAACTTTAGGACATCTTGGTTTAGTCGTGCCTTCTTCTGAGTTGAAATTCTGAGTTGATTTTATCCTACCCTAAAACATGTTTCATTCTGCTATTTTTCATCTTCGTACATTCCATGTACTGACGCTATTTGGTCTGCATCATTTCATGATGCATAGACAGGTACTAGAGGTGATCAACAGGTGCACCGTTGAAGATCTGTTCACTTCCAGCTAGTTGGTGAGTCCTCCTTAATTTTGGAGGATACCGCAATTATCTCTTCAGTTTTGAGTTTGTTTTCCTATATTTTGATTTGTGGTAGCCATGAACCTGTCATTGGCACCTCTTGGATTGTTGATAGAGGCTTCATAGACTAGAGTGTGGATGATGTTGATTTTTTTCATTTTGACTAGTTTCATTCTTACTAGTTGTTGATTGGATATGTGGTTGACATTTGACCCTATTTATGAATAGTATTGTTGTGAGTTGACTCTTCCACTGATAGAATGTGACTGAATAAAAGTGTGATTGGACCAAGTGGTTCGTTTGAAGACCTACAATGATTTTTGAGTGCCGGCCACGTCTAAGGTACCCTCCTGGGGCGTGACAAATTTGAGGCCCTAAGTTGGAATTTTTTGAAATTTTGGTTATAGGATTTACTTTGGTCAACATTTGGTTATAGAATTTTTTGAAAGAGTATGCATTCGTACTTTGAATGTACTAAGTATGTAAGCATGCATGAACATTGAGAAAACATTAAAACATTTATGTAATATGAAACATAATGCAACACATGCATATTCAATCATATAAATATCCTTTAAAACATTCATTTTGTGGAAAAATGACCATAACCGACATTTAAGACCATGAGAGCTATTACATGGAATCCAACATAACCCCCTATGTTGGCCAGGGAAACTACTTGCCGGGTAGAACTTAGTCAACTTCATTCATTTCTTTAACTTTAACTTTAAGGGCTTTCATGGATCCATTAGCCTAAGCCTACAAGTGCTCCTATGTTGGCACATAGTTAATGAGATAAGGGGTTGCTACTAGGATTTCCTTACCGAATCCCACCTCAATGCCCCATTCGGTGCTAAGTCAATCCCAAGGAATAATTTAATACTTTAAAATAGTCATAGCATATAACTTGAGAATTTAAAACATCACATTCGGTGGAATAGCTCATTAAAATCTTTAGTGATTCAAATATGCAAGAATTGTTCTTATAGCATAAAGAATCCATCATTCATAGCATTTCATCATTCTTTTATTTCAAGAGACTTCCTTTTTATCATAAACATTGCTTTTGTATATATTTATTGGAGCCAAAGCTTTCAAGTCAAACTTCATTGAAAATATAGTAAAACTAGGCGGGTTTAAATCACTTCAATTTTCAATCATGTATGTAAATAAAATTATGCATAAATACTTTGAAATCCATTAATTAAAAATTATGCTTTAAACAACCCATCATGAATTTCAAGAACCTTTAAAGAGATAAATAGAGAAAATACTTGCAAACCATCAATTCATAAATATGAAATTATTTTGCATCAAAATAGACTGACTAATAATCATTAGTTTAACTATGATTCATGCTATTAAGTAAAAATAAGAATTACCCATAAGAAAATATTGCTTGAAATCAAGAGATTTAATTGAAAGAGTTTTGGACTACATGGGTGGAAGAACCCATGGATAAACACCCACATAACTTAGAGTAAAGTTTAAAGAAATTAAATATAATTTATCATATAATCAAAATACTTTAGGCATAAGAGTGGAAGAAATACTCTCATTGAAGCCTTACATACCTGGAATCCGAAGCGTTACTTAGAATCGAAGGACTTAATGAACGCTCTTGAATCCTAGCCTTTTCTCCTCGATTGAGTGTTTTGTGTACTACCCGGAGTATATGAATCACCAAAATAGTATTTCTACACTACTAAGAACTAAAACTATATTTTGAGAATGAGCAAAGGAGGTATAGAGAGAAGAGTTGCTTGAGAAAGCTTGATGAACAAAATAATGAAATAAGGTGAATATTTATAGGTGTGAAGGAGGGACTTAACAATAATTAAAATAATTATAAAAAAAATCTAAAAATTTAATGGAAGATTGTGATGTCATGGGTGATGCTAAATAGAGAACTATTGATGTCATGGATGATGTCAAATGGATCTAGATCTTTCCATGGTTTGTGAGATGAACCTTCTTTTAACGGAATATCTTTTTTTGGAGTTGCGTTTGAATAAGATACCTTCCTCATTAGGATTTGGTGTCTTCATATGAATTATTGCTATAGAAGTCTACTTTTATGTCGTTTAAGAATCAACCGATTTGGATCATCCTACAGTGAAATATGATTTTGCTTCTACAAATACTCTATTTCATCACAACATCATGTCTTGCAAAAATTAATTTATTTGACCTACTTAAACTCCAAAACATAAAATATGGTCAAACAAAAGTTGTAGGTAATGATGTTGGGTTATTTAGAAATTTGAATCACCTAATTTAGACCAACCTATGAAAAGTTATACCTAAAATATAGACGATGTATTATTTTCATCGAGAATTGCAACATAATATACAATGTTTTTAGGGGGTGATACATGTCTGTTGCCATCGCGATCATGATGGGCTGGTCACTTTCATAACCATTGAGTTAGAGATAGATCCATCGTGAAAACAAAGAGTGGATTTTTTTGGGGATCGTGATCATGATTGAAGTGCCGTGAAAGCGGCGAAAGGAAACTGTCCTTCGCGATCGCGACATCTGGGTGTCCTTAGACAGGAATTGAGTTCTTTTCCTCCATTTTTAACCTTGGGGAGCTCGTGGGTAGAGATTTCAAAGAGATTTTTGTGGAAAAAATCATTTGGTAAGCTATTTATCTTATATCCTTTATTACCCATTAATTATATCTCGAATTTGGCCTTGAATCAGTGATTTGATTTCAAAATTTGGGTTTTTTTCCCAAGAAATTCAAGTTTCTTAAAATTGAGTTTATGAATTGATTTCAACTCCAATTTTAATTTAGTTTTCACTAATAGATTACTTCTACATCAAGGAATATTTTCATGTAAATCCTTTGTTTTTGGAATTGAGTTTTTGGGTCAGTTTCTATCCGAATTTCAAAAAATATTATTTTGATGTCGTTAGTTTCGTAATTTTATTGGAAATTCATATTTGATTAGATTCTTATGATTTAGAGTGTCGATGAAAAGAAAAGTCTTAGATTTTAGAGTAATTTGGGGTAAATTCGAGGCAAGTGAAACTCTAAACCTTCATAACCTTTGTAGAACTTGTATTCCTGTTACGTGTTAGGTGATTTGATTGTATTTCGTATTGGGTTGATTATGAATCATGAAAATACTTACAATTGATTATTCGGAGTTATAAAAAGGAAATTGGATCTAATGAATAGAGGAATTTGAACTATTTGACATTGTAGACTCTTATGGAGATTACATTGTAACATTGGTGATATGAATTGCATATGGTATTGGACTTCATTTCACTCCCATTGATTGCATGAGTATTTTCATACGCATTTGGGTTGAAACTTATCATTGAGGTCCAATCGATGATTATGCCGATATGAAATGGTTCCGGCTTAGTGATAATAAAAGAGGAAAATAAAGAAGATTCGAGGAACGTGTCACGTACCATGATTGTTACTTACTACATCAAGGCACATCCCACACATCAAGGGATATGCCACGCGCCATGGTTGTTATATTATTACATTCAAGGGATGTGCCACACGCCGTGGTTATTATTTTCAGCATCTTATTTGGCACTCATTGCAATGCATCAATTTGATTATCTGAGTATTAGCCCTTATTATGTATAATTGTGGCTGAGATACGTACGATGTCGATGCTATCTACCTAGACTGTGGAAACATACTTGATTTACGTTGCATGAGTTATATTTACATATAGACTGTTAGATTAGGTAGCTCTTCTTGCAGGTTTTAGTTATGGAGATTTGGATGGTGCGTCAGGAGTACTTTGTTGTTCGAAACTCACCCCTTGCTATCTTCACTTATGTAGGTTCTGAGCCCGGATAGTGGTACAAATTACCTTCTTCTTCATCCGCGACTATTAAGGATACTTGAGAGGTTGCTTTCAACACCGGCGATCTCTCTTGTTTCTTTTTACATGCTTTGTTCTTTTTGAGAGTCAAACACATTGAGGCTTATACTTATCTTTCATTTCTATTATATTAGAGGCTTGTACATATGACAACTAATGCTTTGGGGTATTATAGATGACTAAGACTTTTATATTTTCATACTTATCTATCTATTTATACTATTTTTGCTTTAGTTTTGCTTTTATTTGCATTTTGGGCTGATTTATCTCAGTGGGTTGACCGAGTGCCATCACACAAGAATTTGGATCATGATAATTTATTTTTATTACGATCTAAATATTTAATTGGTCTGAATAAGTCTTAATTATTAAGGTTTAAAACAGAGTTTTAATATTATTAAGAGGTAATTTTATGCGGATAACATTTACCAACACTCTATCCATAATTACTAGCCACCACGACTAACCATATCACAACACCATTATTGAGAGCCATCATTACCGTCACCTACTACAAACCACCTCTACCATCCCAATCACCACCATTGTCAACCAGTAGTGTCGGCTACTACTACACTTACCTCGTCTATCATTATAATTATATTCATTTCCACCACTACCATCACTACAGTCAATTCCTACTACCAACAAACTCCATTATTATAACTAGCACCACCGCCAACTATCATTATATATTCTTCAATCACCACCACCATCACCGCCACATCCACCTCTACTATAATCTACTTCCTCCATTGTGACCAATCTCTACTACCAACCACCTCTATAATCATAACTAGCACTTTCGTCGATTACCACCAACACATTATAAACCATCACACATTTTTCGGCCACTTTCATCAACACCGCCAACTACTAACATCAACCAACATCATCATTACAACCACCACTACCAATTGTCACCATTGTGAAAATTATCATAACAATAACCACCTCCTCAGTCACAACTATCACCACCAAAGCTAGCCACTAACAACAACTTTTACCATCATGTCACGACTCAGATTTGGGTGTGAATACACTCGCCTAACCCACCAAGATGAGTCAGCCTCAGAGTCTGAACAATTCTAAATAAGCGAAAATAAAGCAGAATATAAAGTCTAATATGGCATAAATAAGGATAAGCGGAAATTAGATTCTAAACTACCCAAGACTTAGTTTCACATGTACAAACCAATATTTCAACAGAACTGAAAAGAGTTACAAGTATATATGTCTCATTTCTCAAATAGAACAAAACATAAAGTAAAGGACATTAAGAGTCTGCCGAAGAGGACAAACCGCTACCTCTCAAACGTCTAGAATCTCGAATTGATCAGGGTGTACTATGAACAAGAGGTGCCAGGCTCAGATCCTATATAAATATAGAAGTAAAGGGTGAGTAGCAACAACATGGTACTCTGCAAAATGATAACTAAACCCTAAGTAAAACAATGAGGAACACGGGTACTCCTGATATCCCAACCACAATCCTCCACAACTACACACCTGCACTCAGACAACCCAATCTATAAAATTTATATCATAATTGCACTAGAATACTAGACAGTCTACAATAAAAGGCACAAATACATTATCACTACTACACTCATGCAAACACATATAACCTTAGATCAAAATCAATTACAAGAATAAATAAATGCAAATGCAATGTTAAATACCATGATGCAAGTCTGTCCTATGATACACATGCGCTGATCACTTTAGAACGGAACCCATGAAGGCCTCTTATAGACCATGTATTCACCGAAAATGACCTCGGCCAATATCTGCTAGAAAAGACCTCAGTTATAACATCTGCTAGAAGAGACCTCGGCCGCCAGTAGAAACCTCGGCAAATTACCTCGACCGATAGAAACCTTGGTCCCAATATCTAGTACCTCACTCATATCATTTCTAATCTATCAAAGATATAATATATGTATAAGTAATGAGTAAAACAGGATAAATATTCACATAAGATGTCATATAGTCCACAATCACATAATAAGTCAGTACCTCACAACCCACAACACTTAGACAATTTTTCCCTCTCCAAACTTCCATTATCACACTTTAAATCAAATAATTCAACTCAATCGAATGACCCAACATACCCTAATCCACTCACATAGGAAAATAAAAAGTTCAACACACTAAACATAGGTTAGACTAATAGAAATCACTATATTTTCCTCTCCGACTATACTCTAAATTACCACAATCTAATTAAATATAGACTAACAGTCATATTTTGAATTTATTGACACTAAAATCAAGAAATTCAAGTGAAAAGAGTAAAAGGGTCAAAACTCTCATATCGGAATCTAATTATTTTTAGATGAAAAAGTTCCCCAAGTGATAAAGAATCTAGTGGTGAAATCCGTTTAAAAAATGAAGTGAAAATGAGTTCAAAATTCCCATTTGTCTTTCAAAAGTTCATGTTCAAGAAAACCCAAACTCGACGAGAAGGAAATGCGAGCATCCCCAATTTAAAATCCATAATGTGAAGTTAAAATATGAAATTAATCAATGAAAATTAAGAGAAAGTGTTAGAAATATGTTACCCAATAGTTTTCCACGAAAAATCTCCTTGAATTTCGTCTCCCCTGAGCTTAGAGTGTCAAAAATGGAGAAATTTAGCCCTAATTCCGTCTTTTTGGAAAAGACCCTATTTAGGGATTTTTAACCCTTCGCGACCGCAACCCACTTACGTCGCGATCCTGAAGGTCAAGTCCTCGCCTCATCACAATCGCGGCCAAAACCTCAGGATCATGGTGACCAAAATAGTTGAACAACGCAATCGCATCAGGGATTCTCGCGAACATGATGAACAACTGAATGCACCAGTTGACAACAATATTTCACAAGGCTAACTCTCTGAATGGACCCTCGGAATTCAATTTGAATCCCGTGAAGACAAGCTAGATATGCAAATTCTCTAAATTTGATGTTCCAGACTCAATGGAAATATCAGAATTCAAATTCGAGGTCTCATTGACCCGTAATTCGAGAAGTCGCAACTAAACTAGTTTCGGCACTTAAAATTTTCAAATTACCCTCGGGACCTCTAAAAATTATAGGAAAATCATTTTTAGCATTAGAATCACCTCTCAAAACCATTGGAACCTTCAGAAATCCAATCTGAGAATTCGAACCTCAAATGTTGACCAAAGTTAAATTTGAACCAAACTTTAACTCAATTTCAAACTTCGGACCTAAATTCCATGTTTCAACTCCAAATTTGTTTTTGACAACTCTCCTAGATGAATTTCCACATTACAGAGCTGATGGAATCGTCAAAATTCTATTCTGAGACTCAAAACTCCAAATAACTCCAAAACTCAAATTTTGACAACTTAAGACTTTAGAACCCATTTTTCAAGAAAAACCTCAATTTCTCACAAGGTTTTTAAAAACTAACTTTCAAACCTAAATAAAAGTGACTAGGAAAAACTAACAAGAGGGGTAAAATGATAATTTTATCAAAAATACTAAAAATAACCTTTAGGGTCATTACACCATCCACTACTAAAAACTATGTTCATCCTTGAATATAAAGCAAGGGACATACTTAGAGTCTCAAAAAAATGGGGGTAACGGATCCGCATGTCTGACACTAACTCTCAAGTAGCCTCTCTCACAGACTGATGCTGCAATTGCACCTTTATCGAAGCTATCTCCTTAATCCTTAACTTCCTAACCTGCCTGTCAAAACTTGCCATAGGCTCCTTCTCATATGTCAAATCTGGGCTCAACTCCACCGAGTCATGGGAAATCACATGAGACTCACATGGAATATAGCACCGTAGCATTGAGACATGAAATACTGGATGTACAGAAGACATACTAGGTGGTAAAGCAAGTCTGTAAGCCACCTTTCCCACTCGATCTAAGATCTAAAAAGGGCTGATAAACCTAGGACATAGCATGCCCTTCTTCCCGAACCTCATGAAACCCTTCAAGGGCGAGACCCTCAACCATACCTAGTTACCAACCATGAACACCAATGATCTAACCCCTTGTCAGCATAGCTTTTCTGGTGACTCTAAGCTATCAACAACCTACCCTGAATCAACTAAACCCGCTCTATTCCATCTCAAAGAAAATCGATGTCTAGGCTATCCACCGTCATAGAATCAAACCAACTAATAGGAGACCTGCATCTCCGGCCCTACAAGGCCTCAAAAGGATCCATTTGGATGCTTGAATGGTAACTATTGTTGTAAGCAAACTCCGCCAGGGCAAGTGTTGATCCCATCGGGCACCAAAATCAATTACACATGCCCGTAGCATGTCCTCAAGTACCTAAATAGTCCTCTCACACTGTTCATCCATCTGAGGGTGGAATATAATACTCAGGTCCAATCGGGTATGCAATCCATGCTGCACGACCTCCCAGAAGTGAGATGTGAACAATGAGCCCTGATTTGATATGATGGAAGCAAAAACTCCATGGAGTCTACAAATCTGACTGATATAGAGATTAGCCAACCTATCCACCGTGAAACTAACCTTAACCAGAATGAAATGAGCCGATTTGGTCAATCGGTAAACCACAACTCAAATGGAATCAAAACCCCCCATGGTAGTGGGAAAACCTACTACAAAATTCATTATGATCCTTTCCCACTTCCAACTGGGAATGGGCATCCTCTGAAACTCACCCCTGGGTCTCTAGTGCTTACACTTAACCTGCTGGCATGTTAAACACATGGACACAAACTTGGCAATGTCCTTCTTCATACCACACCACTAATAGTGCTGACACAAGTCATGGTACATATTTGTTGCTCCTGGATGAATAAAATATCGAGTGCAATAGGCCTCATCAAGTATCAATATGACCAACTCACCCACATTGGGAAAACATATGTGACTCCTAATCATCAAAACACCCTTCGAATCAAGCATCACTTCTTTAGCTTCATCTCTCATCACCTTATCTCAAATGAGGCATAACTTCTTATCCTCAAATTGGCTCTCTCAGATCTGATCTATCAAAAGAAGAGCGGGCCTCTATAAAAGCAAGAACCTGGCCCTCATCAAAAAACCGTAATCTCACCAACCCATTGGCCAATTGTTTAACATCTCTAGACCAAGGGTCGCTCCTCAACTCGAATAGCTGCAAGACTTTCCATGCTAGAAGTCTTCCTACTCAATACATCGGCCACCACATTGGCCTTCCCGAGTGATATAGAATAGTCAAGGCATAATACTTTAGAAGCTTAACCTACCTCTTTTTCCTTAAATTCAAGTCCCGCTGGCTGAAGATGTATTATAGACTCCGGTGATCGGTGAATATCTTATAATGAACTCCATACAAATAATGCCGCCATAAATTTAAAACAAAGATAAATGCCACCAACTCTAAATCATGGTGCAATAGTTCTTTTTATGAGTCTTTAATTGCCTCGAAGTATAGGCAATCACCTTCCCTTTTTATAACAACACTCCACCTAAGCCTACTCCTGATGCATCATAATACAGGGTGAAGTCAACACGCTTCTCAAGCAAGGTCAACACAGGCACAGTAGTCAATAATACCTTGAGCTTTTGGAAGCTCTCCTTATACTCATCCGACCAATGAAATACCATATTCTTCTGAGTAAGCCTGGTCAATGGAGCTGCTATCATAGAGAAACCCTAAATAAAACAGAGATAATACCCTACCAAACCCACAAAACTATGAATCTTTGTAGCTGAGGTGGGTTAGTCCATCCTCAGTCCGCCTCGATCTTAGCCGAATTGACTCTAATACCCTCCTTGGACACCACATACCCTAGGAACTCCACTGAATTCAGCCAAAACTCACACTTGGAGAACTTGACATAAAGCTTCTCCTCCCTAACACTCTGGAGCACAATCATTAAGTATTGCATATGATCTGCCTTATTCTTAGAGTAAATCAAGATATCATCAATGAAGACAATCACAAATGAGTCCATATACAGATGAAACACCCTATTCATCAACTCCATAAATATTGTTGGGGCGTTAGTCAGTCCGAAAGGCATAACAAGGAACTCATAATGGTCATATCTTGACTGGAAGGCTGTCTTAGGAATATTTAAAGGCCGAGTCCTTAATTGATGATACTCGGATCACAAATCTATCTTAGAGAATAAGGCCGCTCCTTGGAGCTAACCAAACAAATCATCAATACAGGGAAGAAGGTACTTGATCTTGACATTCACCTTACTCAACTATCTATAGTCGATACACATCCTCATAGACCTATCTTTCTTCTTCACAAATAGCATCGGGGCACCCTAAGAAAAATCACTAGGGCATATAAACCCATTACTCAATAGATCCTAAAGTTTCTTCTTTAACTCCTTCAACTTAGAGCCATATAATAAGGAGAAATTGAAATGGGTTTGGTGCCCAGCTCGAGGTCAATAGCAAAGTCAATATCCCTATCAATATCATAGAAGGTGGCTCAATATCAATATCATGAATAATGGCCAAATACGTTAAATAACACCTATTGATCAGTCGCTAGGCTCGAATACAAGAAGTAACTCTACTAGGATAGGAACCACTTGAACCCTTTCACTCTATCTACGATCTATCAGGCATAGCTAATGTCATCGTCTTAGCATAACAATCAAGAATGGAATGATACGGAGATAACCAATCCATGCCCAAAATGACATCGAAGTCTACCATATCAAGGATAATCATGTGCACCCACTTTTCATAACCCGCCAAGGACACAAGACAGAATTGATACACCCAATCTACTACTAAAGGTTCTCTTACTGGGGTAGAAATATGCACAGGCACAAGTATATAATCACGTAGTAAGTCAAACATAGAAGAGAAATATGCTGACACATACAAATAAGTAGAGCCAGGATCAAATAACACAGATGCATGGCAATGATAAACCAGAACAATACATATGATAACTGTATTAGAGGCATCATCCTCAGGTCTACCTGGAAAAGTATAACAATGAGCTCTCTATCCACCACCTGTATGGGAAGATCCTTTATCATCCTGCTATGCTAAGGCATCACCCACTCCCCTACCTCTGGTATGAACACCTCTATCAGATTGACCCCTACCATGACTCTAGGTCGATGGGGCTGAACCTTTGATAGGTGGTGCCGAACCTTTGACTAGCGTTATTGTGTAACTACGTTGTGGACCTGAATAAGTCTATATGGGACACTGTCAAACCATATGGTCCGAGGATCCACACCCAATACGATCTTGGAATAGACGGCTGATGTGAAGAAATAGGAGGAATACTGTAACCACCTCAACCCGTAAACCTATACTGTTAACCAGATGCTCCCTGACCTAAACTATATGAACCACGATAACCATATCCTCCCTTAGATACTGGCATAGAGGCATGAACTGGGCCTCTGTGCTGAAACAAACCACCTCTTTTGTAAGAACCTCTACCTCCAAATAAGGCACCCAAAAATTATCCCGAAGCATGGGTCCTCTTAGGGTCCCCGAACTCTTCCTTCTCCATTAACTCTACCTCTTTGGCGATAATAACCACCGACTAAAAGGAGGCTCTATCTTTAGATACCAAAATACCCATTGCCTGATAGAATAAGTCAAACCTCTCACAAAGTGGTGAACCCTCTCGATCTCATCGGGGATGATAGTGGTGGCATGTCTGGCTAGCTGACAGAAGCGAACCTCGTACTTAGAAACGAATATCCCATCTTGCCTCAAGCTCTCAAATCTGAGGTGGCTCTCCTCCCTCACACTCCAAGGGATGAAATAATCATAAAAAACACTGATAAATGCCTCCCAAGTCACCAAGGGATATCTAATTGGTAAAGATCCAGAATATGTCCTCCACCACTCTCTAACTGGCCCACGAAGCTGAAGAGTAACATACCAAACACCATGGAACTCATCTAACCCAACTATCTTAAGCAACTCCCTGCAAGTGGTCAAGAACTTATATGCATCCTCAGTCTTCCCACCCTAGAACTGAGGTGGATCCATCTTCCTAAACTTCTCATAACGATGCTTCTCATCCTGATCAATGAAGCTACTGGTGTGTCCTAAACCTCGATTACTGGGGCTAGAGGAACCTCATCTATAGGGACTACTAGCGATTGTCCCGCCTGTCTCTAGGCCTCAGGATCCTGCTGCTTATCTGGGACCTGGACCTTCACTCGGGTCTGTGATGTACCGGGTATACCCGTTGCACTATTAGTCTGTGCCATAGTCTCGAGCATGCCTAATATTCTTAATAAAGTATCCTGTAGTAATGGTACCATCGCATACTTAGGAAAAACCTGCTCCCCTTTAGACTCTGCCGCTGGCTCAGGGTAAATGTCTCTCTCATTATCCCTAGTTGGTGTCGCTCCTCATCCCCTACCTTAGCCTCTGGCCCTGTCTTTACCTCTACCCCGAGCTAGGGTCTCAGTAGAAATCTTGAGGGTTGGCTCCTCTTATCCAGTAGAAGTTAAAACTCGAGTCCTAGCCATCTACCGAAAGAACAAGCGATAACTAAGCACTTATACAAGAACCCACGCACGATAAAATTAAAAGAAGTAAAAAGAGAATTTTCTAACAGTTTTCATAGCTCCTCAAAGATAAGTAACGAACGTCTCTACACCGATCCTCAAGGCTCTACTAGACTGGGCTTGTACACATATGAGATCTATGAACTTGTACTCTGATACCAATTTGTCACGACCCATATTTGGGCGTGATGACACTCACCTAGCCCACCAAGACGATTCAGCTTCAAAATTTGAACAATTTTAAATAAGTGAAAATAAAGCATAATATAAAGTCTAATATGGCATAAATAAGGATAAGTGGAAATTAGATTCTAAACTATTCAAGACTTAGTGTCACATGTACAAGCCACTATTTTAAAAGAAATGAAAAGAGATACAAGTATATATGTATCAGTTCTCAAATAGAACAAAACATAAAGTGAAGGATATTGAGAGTCTGCCGAAAATTATCTACATTGTTCCTCAAGTAAGTGGAGGTGTATATATGTATTTTATGATGCCTATGGAACCATATCTTCAGCTTTACACTTGGAGAAAACAAGAGGAAGTGTGAAAGAAGAAGAGAAAAACGTTGGAGGGAAAGAAGAGGAGCTATGGGTTTGGGGCTGCCAAGGTAAGCCTCCGAGTTTCATTCTGTGAATTAATTATTTAAGGTTCCCCAAGGTTATATAATGGTGTTTTATAAACAAAAATTCACATTTGGGGCAGCGTAAAAGGGACACAAATAGTCTGCCCCAATTCAGTACATCAAGAAGTTTTTGAGATGCAGTTTTGGTGAGTTTTGGCCAATTTTAGGTAAGGTAAGATTTCTCCTTTCAATTTGGATTTTATGTTGTTTTTATGTACTATGTTACACTCCCTATAGGTGGATGTAAATATGAAAATATCATATAAATGCTTGACGTTCAAAACAATCTAAATCGGAGTCGTTATAGTTGAATTATCGTCGAAGTAAAGTGTTGTGCTTGTGGTATGCTGTTGCAGGTGATTTGGGGTGTGTTGCAGGGACTAAATGTATTATAAAATGGGTTTGGTTTCTTCTGGTTGCATACACACGACCCTTCATTTCGTATAAATAAAGGCTTTACGAAATAAGGACTAGAAACCCTATTTTGGTATCGTAATTTTCAGCAAGTGGTTTGGAGCTTGTGTTGTGTAATGTGGCCATGTTTTATGTGTATATATGCTGAAGGGTGTTGTTTTGGGTTGGATTTAGTGATTATGTATGTAATTGGAAATTCGGATAGGGCATATTATAGGGGAGGTGCTGCCCAATTTTCGTTAACGCCTTAAACTAATTAAAGAACTAGTCGAGGAGACGAACAAGGAAATAGGTTCCATGAATACTAAGGTGCAACTTAAGGTGCTAGAAAGTCAAGAGTGGTTGATATTCATATTACTTCCGTGTTGAATAGGTTCAAAGGACGACGAAACGAACGTGACAAAGAGTAATCCATACGAGGTATGTAAAGATTTCGCTTGGCATGTTTTTGGAATAAGTATGTAAAACTATCTCTTCTTTCTTTTGGCATGTCTTAAATGTAGACTATGGATGATGTAATCTTTGGTGCAACTTCATTCTTAGGTTCTGAATATGACTTCAGGACTCTTGATTACTTCTGGATGTTAAGACTTTTAAAGTAGATAAACTCTTATTCCTCGAGTCTTCTATGTGACTATATAGTGATTGATTAGACAAAACTCTTCTTTTAAAAGAGAAAGGCTCTGAGATAACCAATGCTCAGACTGCTATAAGATATTTCACACTGGTATATGTCTAAGAGTTCCAAAAATCCCTTTTTAGTCCTTAGTGACATTCAGAGGGTATACGTCAGATACTTCCTACCCTGATCTCCAAGTGATGGTTCACTTGATGACTTTATTGAGTCTCCAATAATGATTTAAACTGTTTCTCACTACACTACTCGTGTATACTATAACAGTTCTTCTCCGAGTCCCGGGCTGATCGAATTCAAGCTCAATTCTACTACATTGTTTATTGCGCCCTCACTAGAAGGTCGGGTACGTATATATATATATATATATATATATATATATATATATATATATATATATATATATATATATATATGTGTGTGTGTGTGTGTGTGTGTGTGTGTGTGTGTGTGTGATGTGATGATGTTTTGTAATAAGGAGGTGATGGTTCTACAGATATGATTCACCAAATCCCTGATAGGGCCGACTATATTGAAAATTTGAGCATGCATGATTTTACTTTCCCAGGTATAGGTTTCTGATTTGATATTTTATCCCCTGCTTCTCTATTTCAGATATGCCTCCAGTCGTATTGTGTTATGTTTTACATACTCAGTACATATATATCATACTGACCCCCCTTTTTTGGGAGGGCTGCGTTTTACGCCCGTAGGTACAAATACAGGTTTTGGGAGTCCATCAACTTAGGATTCCGCTCAGCTCAGCTGGAAGAGGCTCCATTGTATCAAAGCCTAGTTTTTGGTACTAACCACCGATTTATAAAATTATTTTGTTTATTTAGGGGTACGGCGGGGGCCCTATCCTATCATATGTTGTCGATTATATTTTTAGACGTCTGCAGACATGTATATGTGGGTTGTATATGTTAGTTGGTTCAGCTGGGTCTATATGATGTATTGTACGTGTTGTTATATGATGGCAGCCTTGTCGGCTTGCGTGCCCTTTTATGTTATGATACGAATGAAAGAGGCTACATATATATGAAATGTTATGACCCATGGGGGTTCTCATGTACGTATCATGTTATTTGTAGTTCATTTTGACTACACTTGATGCATATGCATTGCATGGTTATAATTTGACATGACCATAACTGATAGATATGTATATGGAGGGTCCTGGTCGGACCCCAGTTGCGGCCTACGGGGTTGGGTCGTGACAGAAGTGGTATCAGAGTAGTTTATCCTTGGATTTTCTGCAGACCGTGTCTAGTAGAGTCTTGATTATCGATGTGTTGCATGCCACATCTATAAATAAGAGACTACAGTACATTTAGGATGTTACCTTTCTTTCACATCTGAGATTGTGCTATAGATCCGAGTCATAGGACAATTCTTTATACTAACCTTGGACTTTAGCAGAAGGACGACATTAACAGAAGGAAGTAATTGACGACATGGGAAAGTTATGGAGCATGCAGGTAAGTAAAGTAAAGGCACGGAAGATATCTGTTGGGTAAGGTATTGAAGTAAAATTGAAATGTAAAGTCAAAAACCGAAGGAAAAAGTAGACAAGAAAGTGCAATAGATGCAGTTCAAAGTTGGACATACGAGGTAAGTCCATTATTTTTTTTTATTATTATTGACATTGAAGGCCCTGTGTGGTTGCGATATGAGCTGATATTGAAAGTCCTATGTGGCTATGATGTGATATGAAGATATATATGTTTTGGCCCTATGAGGCATTATTGGTATTTTCTGCATGCAGATTTGGGATAAGTAAGAAGTATAGAGGAAACTCTGCTGAAATTTTACCAGAACAAAAAAAGGGAATGAAACATAGACTCTTAGTATGCCTTGAAAGTTGATACCGAGTACCCCTATTATGTTTAAATAAACCTGTATGAGGTACCCTTCATGTCGTCGATAAGGGGCAACCCTTTTTACTTGGAGAATTTTAGTTCGGAGAAACAAAAGCCTATTTAAGTAGTAAAGTTCACACCACGATATCTCCAGCCGTATTTGTGCTGTAGGAACAAAAATAAGGGGCTCAAGTTGAAGGGTAAGATGTCCCGCGATTGAATTTCACTCTTTTTGAAAAGTACCAAGCCCCAACTGCTAGTTGTAAACTAGATAAGTTGCTCATAACTCAAGGATAAATTCAGAAGGAGACCATGTAGGTCAAGTGTTAAGAAGCATTGTGATATTTAAGGAATTCTAGTTTTCTTCTAACGGTGGTTGGAAAGTATTCTATTATAACAGTTTATTAGTTCTTCATTGACTGATTGGAGAAAGAACTTCTAACAGAAGCACCCCAGAGAGATATCACGAACTGAAAATGAGTACGAATGTAAAGGTGTGGTATAACAATACGGGGATAAAGTAAGACCGCTAGTAAGACACACTTGGTATATGTTGACTAAATCAAAAGTCGTTGTTGGGTACATAGTAAGGTCAAGGGGCATAAGGTATAAAGGAATGACGCGTGTACACAACGTCGCTCTAAAAATAATGGAACCCTTAAAAGACAAAGACGGCAAACTTAAGGAATAAATGGAGCAACTTCCATTCACCCCAAGAAACAAAGGATATATGTTGGGATAAAGCTACTACCTCAAGAAAATGTTAAACAGTTATCGTCGGAATACTAGCACTGCCTAATTAGAATGGAAACGGCTACATGTGCTAATTAATTCTTGGATGAAGACAAGTAGAAGGTGGCCTTGGACAAGTTATTCCATGAGTCTCATTACTCAAGTATAGATTAATAGATGAGGTGTCGCATTATGTATGAAAAGGTTCTCGATGCTTCGTGATTTAGCCAAGATTTTGTACATGGATAGTCAGGTTATAAAATATGCAGAGAGATAGAGACAGGATACGACATCAAGTAGATTGGGGAAAGAGATTGCATGAAATAGAGATTGGACATAGAGACATAGAGTAAGGTATAAGCAGATAAAGGTGTAGGTACCCTCTAAAGGGGGGAAACCAATAAGAAAATGGCAAAGGTAAGGTAAAAGCAATTGATGTGACAGCATATTTAAGATGGATGTTTAAAACTTCAATGAGATCCCTTGCTGAACCAAGTTAGGAAGATCTGGCAGTTGTCAATAATTGGATAGAAGTTAGAATGCTATGTGAGGTAGTGTTAAGAAGTTTTTAACAAGACCTTGAATGACATAAAGCTAAAGATCAATGTGTATGAAAAGAAAAGGGTATAGCATTAAAAGGATATCGAGTAACTCAAGAGACATTACGAAGGATAATGACATCATACTGGGTCAAAAGCCAAGATGTTGGCTATAGAGTTGGTCATAAATGACGTTGCGATAGAAAAGAAAAGGAAAAAGGAACACTCCTTCTAGGGGATGAGAAGAGCAAAGAGTCAATAAGGGAAAAGAAAGAAGTATAACAAGATGGAACAAGCAAGTTTCAGTGTGAGTAAGATGTGTACAGTAAAATAAACTAGGGGACGGAAAGACTACGTCTACCTCCTACAAGTTGCATCAGAATGATTGTGCAACCTACGGGTATGTATATAGAAGTAGCATGCTAGGTGAGTAAGTACAGGATAAAAGGAATAAGGCTTAATAATGACAAGGCAATTAGGATATTTTGGATACCCCACCAAAGGCTACGAAGATAAGAAAGACAAACTGTTGGGATGAAATTAGTACCACGGGCAAGGTAAGGCGTGGTCACGATTGGACCAAAGGTCTATCCCGATACTGATTGTAGGATGAGGGGGTAAACGACAAGGTAACACATGAGACCTAGCAAGACAATGCTAAGGTATTTCTTGGATTAAGGTGAGCACCTTCTCGTATTCTCGTAAAGGTAAAGGGTGACACGAGATAACGTATCTAAAGTGTTATAATCTGGGACAAGCTGAGGTAAGGAAATTGTAAAAAGGTTTAAACCAAGAGGAGTAGAACTAGCAGGTTACCAGAAGATGGCAGCCTTATATGTCAAATTCCTTTGGAACTATATCAAGTAATGATAAACGGAGCACAGAACGACTATGAAAGCCAACTCTGAGGATGGAAAAACAAACTCAAAAGGTAGAGTGTCAATTAAAGTTTTAAGAGGGGTCGAGAAGGACTATACGAGACTAAGGAGTCCCGAATTATCAATATTACTATGAACCTATTTTATACTCTGCAAGAGTAAGGTACTATATGAATTATTGTGGGTAGGCTAATGAATCAGCCCATTTGCTTTCAATCAAGACCACCTATGCAGTTGAAACTAGGTGAAGTTATAGGATAAGGAGGTAGTAAGACTCTATGAGGTTTCCCCAGCTAATATCTCAGATAGAAGAACTTTGATTATAATTAATGTCTGGAGATCAGTCCAAGAAGAGATCGGGAACACAGGTAGGTCTTAGTACCACAGTTTTCCCTCAAGCTGATGGACAAATTGAGCACACTATCAAAATGCTCGAAGATATACTGCAATCCTACGTGGTTGGCTTCAAGGGTATCCAGGACGACCGCCTACTACTTATTGAGATCGCCTACAAGAATGGATACCATTCCAGTATCCAGATGACCCCCTACAAGATGTTGTATAGTAGAGTGTGTAAGTCCCCCTATTAGAGTAAAGACTAAAAGACCCCGACATGATTGAGCAAGTTATTGAATAGCAGCCCAGAATTGGCAGAAATGATATACAGATAATCAACATCGACATGTAGAGTTCCAATGGATGACTAGGTGTCTGCAGCAGAGTCACCCAGGAAGGGAGTAATAAGATTCAGAAAGAAAAGGAAACATAGCCCAAAATACATCGAACCTTATGAGTTTCTTGTAAGATGGAAAAAATAGTCTGTAAGTCGAACTTACCACCTGATTACGAAACTATACGCCCAATACATCTGATACGGATACTTCATAATGTACTAGTGATCCACCCAGAGTATGTCCCATAAATGATATCCACGAAATGGAATCCATCGAGGAATAACCTATTACCATCTTGGATCGGCACGTTAGAAGGTTGCAAACTAGGACGTGACTTCCATCAAGGTATTGTGGTAAAATAAAAACTAGAAAGGGGATGACCTGGAAAGTCAAAAAAAGGAATGGAGAAGATATCCATACTTGTTCCTTATATACAAAGGTAGTCTAAACCCCTAAATGGATTGAGAGACGACGGTTGTACAGAACGCCCAAAATCCTTGTGAAACCCTACGAGGTAAGTTAACATTCGAGGACAAATGTTCTAAAGGGGCGAAGGATGTTACACCCCACACTCTTGAGCTCGGAATGTCTCTTAGGCTTCTTACAAGTTATCCAGTGAGTCGGATAATCTACCACACTATCAAACGACTCTAAGGAAGGAATAATGCGATACCCCGTGGTAGGGAAGGTTGAAACTAGGGTCATGGGAAGTCGGAAGGAGTTGGAGGCCAAGTAATGAGTCGTAGGACTCGATTTACCTACGTAAGCTACTAACTTGGAAGTCTTACGTACCTAAGATACTTGATTATATACCAAACTTATGTAGCATGGATTATACGGGTTCGTAAAATAAGACGAAATTACGAACCCATGGGGAAGAGGAGAAGATAATACGTGGCAGCAAGAGGAGGTACCACATGGTAGACTAGGAAAGTGCCACGTGGAAGCAGGTGACCCACCACTTGGGTTCAATTAGGTGACCCACCTACTTGGGGTGGGCCCCACCAAGGACACATGGCAGCCACAGATTGGCTGCATAAATGTGTTGGCTCAATGGGGGCTGGACACGTGTCACCCTTAGGGGCTGACATATGTCACCTCTTGAGGAGACATATATATGACTCTTAATTAATTACTTATGACATTTTGGAGCTGAAGCTTCAGCCAAGGAAGAGGAAAAAAATGTGAAGAACAAAAGGAACAAGGAAGCCACGGTTTTGAAGGATTAAATGTGAGTTCCTCGATTTTTCTCTGTAAATTAATTATCTACGGTATTAATAAAGTAAGTGGAGGTTTATATATGTATTTTATGATGCCTACGGAACCATATCTTCAGCTTTACACTTGGAGCAAACAAGAGGAAGTGTGAAAGAAGAAGAGAAAAACGTTGGAGGGCAAGAAGAGGAGCTACGGGTTTGGAGCTGCCAAGGTAAGACTCCGAGTTTCGTTCTGTGAATTAATTATTTAAGGTGTAACAAGGTTATATAATGGTTTTTTATAACCAAAAATTCCAATTTGGGGCAGCAGAAAAGGGACACAAACAGTCCGCCCCAATTCAGCACATCAAGAAGTTTCCGAGATGCAGTTTTGGCGAGTTTTGGCCAGTTTTTGGTAAGGTAAGATTTCTCCTTTTAATTTATAATTTATGGTATTGTTATGGAGTATGTTACACTCCCTATAGGTGGCTGGAAATGTGAAAATTTCATATAAATGCTTGACGTTCGAAACAATCTAAATCGGAGTCGTTATAGTTGAATTGTTGTCAAAGTAAAGTGTTGTGCTTATGGTGTGCTGTTGTAGGTGTATGGGGGTGTGTTGCAGGACCTAAATGTATTATAAAAGTGGTGTGGTTTCTTCTAGTTGCAGCCACACGATCCCTCATTTCGTACAAATAAAGACTTTGCGAAAAAAAGACTAGAAACCCTATTTTGGTATCGTAATTTTCAGCAAGTGGTTTGAGCTTGTGTTGTGTAATGTGGCCATGTTTTATGTGTATATATGGTGCAGGTTGTTGTTGTTGGTTGGCTTTAGTGATTATGAATGTAATTAGAAATTCGGATAGGGCATATTATAGGGAGGTGCTGCCCAATTTTCGTTAATGCCTTAAACTAATTAAAGAACTAGTCGAGAAGACGAACAAGAAAATAGGTTCCATGAATATTAAGGTGCAACTTAAGGTGCTAGAAAGTCAAGAGTGGTTGATATTCATATTACTTCCGTGTTGAATAAGTTCAAAGGACGACGAGGCGAACGTGACAAAGAGTAACCCGTACGAGGTATGTGAAGCTTTCTCTTGGCATATTTTTGGAATAAGTATGTGAAACTATCTCTTCTTTCTTTTGGCATGTCTTAGATGTAGTCTATGGATGATGTAAGCTTTGGTGCAACTTCATTCTTAGGTTCTAAATATGACTTCAGGACTCTTGATTACTTCTGGATGTTAAGACTCTTAAAGTAGATAAACTCCTATTCCTTGAGTCTTCTATGTGACTGTATAGTGATTGATTAGACAAAACTCTTCTTTTAAAAGAGAAAGGCTCTGAGATAACCAATGCTCAGACTGCGATAAGATATTTCACACTGGTATATGTCTAAGAGTTCCAAAACTCCTTTTTACTTAGTCCTTAGTGACATTCAGAGGGTATACGTCAGATATTTCCTACCCTGATCTCCAAGTGATGGTTCACTTGATGACTTCATTGAGTCTCAAATAATGATTTAAACTGTGTTTTGTTTCTCACTACACTACTCATGTATACTATAACACTTCTTCTCCGAGTCCCAAGCTGGTTATCAGATTCAAGCTCAATTCCACTATATTATTCATCGCACCCTCACTAGAGTAACGAGTACGTATATATATATATATATATATATGATGATTTATTGTAATAAGGAGGTAATGGTTCTACAGATATGATTCACCGGATCCCTGATAGGGCCAGCTATATTGAAAATTTGAGCATGCATGATTTTACTTTCCTAGGTATAGGTTTCTGATTTGATATTTTATCCCCTGCTTCTCTATTTCAGATATGCCTCCAGTCGTATTGTGTTATTTTTTACATACTCAGTACATATGTCGTACTGACCCCCCTTTTCTCTAGGGGAGGGGGGGCTGCATTTCATGCCCGCAGGTACAAATACAGATTTTGGGAGTCGGTCGGCTTAGGATTTTGCTCAGCTCAGCTGGAAGAGGCTCTATTGTATCGGAGCCTAGTTTTTGGTACTAACCACCGATGTATAAAATTGTTTTATTTATTCAGGGGTACGGTGGGGGCCCTGTCCCGCCATATATTGTTGTTAATATTTTTAGAGGTCTACAGACATGTATATGTGGGTTGTATATGTTAGTTGGTTCAGCTGGTCTATATGATGTATTGTACGTATTGTTATGTTATGGCAACCTTGTCGGCTTGTGTGCCCTTTCATGTCATGATACGAATCAAAGAGGCTACAGATATACAAAATGTTATGACTCATGGGGGTTCTCATGTACGTATCATGTTATTTGTAGTCTGGTTTGACTACACTTGATGTATATGCATTACATGGTTATAATTTGACGTGACCACAACTGATAGATATGTATACGGGGGGTCCAAGTCGGACCACAGTGGCGGCCTACAGGGTTGGATCGTGACATGTACTATGAACAAGATGTGCCAGGCTCAGATCCTACATAAATATAGAAGCAAGAGGTGAGTATCAATAACACGGTACTCAAAAAAATGGAAACTAAATCCTAAGTAAAGTAGTGCGGAATATGGGTACTACTGACATCTCAACCACAATCCTCCACAACTACACACCTACACTCAAATAGCCCAATCCATATAATTTATATCACAATTGCACTAGAATATTAGACAGTCCACAATAGAATGCACAAATACATTTTCAATACTACACTCAGGCAAACATATATAACCTCAGATCATAATCAATCACAGGAATAAATGAATGTAAAGACAATGTCAAATACCGTGATGGATGTCTGTCCTACGATATACATCCGCAGATCATCTCATACCAAAACCCATGGAGGCCTCTCATAGACCATGTATCCGTCGAAAATGACCTCAACCAATATCTGTCGAAAAAGACATCGGCTATAACATCCGCCAGAAGAGACCTCGACCGCCGACAGAAACCTCGGTAAATTACCTCGATCGATAAAAACCTCGATCCCAATATCAAGTACCTCACTCATTTTATTTCTCATCTATCATAGATATAATATATGCACAAGTAATGAGTGGAATAGGATAAATATTCATAATATTTCATGTAGTCCAAAATCACACAATAAGTCAGTACCTCATAACCCACAACACTTAGATAATTTTCCCTTATTCGAACTTCCACTATCATACTTCAAATCATATAATTCAACTTAATCTAATGACCCAACACACCCTAATCCACTCACATAGGAAAATACAAGGTTCAACACACTTAACAAATGTTAGAATTCCACTTGCCTTAGCCAAATAGTCATGAATGATCCGAAATCACCGCCTTTCTTCTCTGACAATACTTCAAATCACCACAATCTAATCAAATATAGACTCACAATCACATTTTGAATCTATTGACACTAAAATCAAGAAATTCAAGTGAAAAGGGTCAAATCTCATATCGGATATTGAATTCAGAATCTGATTATTTTTAGATAAAAAAGTTTCCCAAGTAATAAGAAATCTAATGGTGAAATTTATTTCGAAAATGGAGTGAAAATGAGTTCAAAATCCCAATTTCTCCTTCAAAAGTTCATGTTCAAGAAAACCCCAAAATCTCTAATTTAAAATCCACAATTTGAAGTAAAAATATGAAATTAATCTATGAAAATGAGGGGAAAGTGTTAGAAATACATTATCCAATAGTTTCCCCAAAAAATCTCCTTGAATTTTGTCTCCCCAGAGCTTAGAATGTCAAAAATGGAGGAATTTGGCCCTAATTCCGTCTTTTTGGAAAAGACACTGTTCAGGAATTTTAATCCTTCGCAACCGCGAACCACTTACATCGCGATCATGAAGGTCAAGCCCTCACCTCATTGCGATCGCGGCCAGAACCTCGCGATCGTGGAGAAGAAAATAGTTGAACATCGTGATCGTGTCAGGGATTCTCGCGAACGCGATGAACAACTGAATGCACCAGTTGACAACAACATTTCACAAGGCTAAGTCTCTAAATGGACCCTCAGAATTTGATCGGAATCCTGTGAACACAAACCAGATATGCAACTCTACTAAATTCGATGTTTTGGACTAAATGGAACCATCAGAATTCAAATTCGAGGCCTCATTGACCCGAAATCTGATAAGTCGCAACTAAACTAGTTTCGGCACTTGAATACCCAAATTACCCTCAAGACCTCTAAAAATTATAACAAAGTCATTCCTAGAGTTAGAATCACCTCCCGTAACCATTGGAACCATCAGAAATCCAATCCGAGAACCCGAACCTCAAATGTTGACCAAAGTCAAACTTGAAGCAAACTTTAACTCAATTTCCAACTTCAGACCTAAATTCCACGTTTCAACTCCAAATCTGATTTTGAAAACTCTCCTAGACCAATTTCTACATTCCGGAGCTAATGGAATCAATAAAATTTTATTCCGAGACTCGAAACTTCAAATGACTCCGAAACTCAAATTTTGACAACTTAAGCCTTTAAAATCCATTTTCAAACAAAACCTCAACTTCTCACTAGGTTTTCAAAAACGAACTTCCAAACTCAAACAAAAGTGACTCGAGGAAACTAATGGAAGGGGTAAAACGATAATTTTATCGAAAAATGCCAAAAATGACCTTCAGGGTCTTTACACATCACCACCACCACTATAAACTACCTCCACCATCACTACCAAGCATAAGTATTTTTTTAATCAAACAATAATTTTTTTTTTTTTTTTTTGAATATTTAATTAATTTTTATTTAAATTATATATTTACTATATATAAAAATAAATTATATACATTTAGATGTTGAAAAATAAGCAATCTTAATCATTCAGTGTTCAGATCTATAAACAACATCTTAATCATTCAAATGTGCATTTAGATTAAGACATCTAAATCTTAACGTAAATAATATTATATATATATATATATATATATATATATATATATATATATATAATTTGTCAGTTCGATTCAACTATTTCTTCAATTTTTTGAATAAAATTAAAATCAAAATCAAATAAAATGTTATTGATTTTCAGAAATGTAAAATTAAACCAAATCAAACCTATACAAAACTCAATTTATTCAATTAATTTGATTCGTTTTTTAATTTAAATTGATATTTAACCCAAACGTGAGCGGTTTGGATATATTGAACGATGAGTAGAGCTAGGAAATGGCAAAATAAAAGACAAACAACCACCTATACCAAAATGAGAGAAAATAGTCTTATCCCCATTTATAAATGCTTATTTCTCTTTTCATCCGTCGGTACAGTGAGAATAATGAAACATTATACTCAAAACAAATATGAAATGAACCAAATCAAGTGGAATCCCAAAAACAAAAAAAGTAATCATAATCAAATGGCAAAAATGCTTTAGAATCTCTACATGTTAGGGCATGCAAAATTGTTGGAAGTATCTCTCTTCATTAGTCCTTTTTTTAATACTAACACTTTTGACATATAATAAAGTGATTTGTAATAACCACCATATGCAAAACTATAAAGAAAATTAATGCTTGTCCGAGTCCATAAAACAGCATTCTTCCAAATAATGAAATGACCAAAATTTGCAGGTTTACTTGGTAATCACATGGACCCATCTGGCAAAGTGAATCTTCTTTATTGAAATAATAATAGGAAGAAGGAAAAATTTCAAAACAATCTCTTTTCTAACCAATTTAAGTGTCTTATTTTAACAAAACACAAATTTTAAAAAATAAAGTGAGACTTTTTGAATTTTTAATCTTGAATTAAAGATATTTTTAGTACTTTAATTAATCTTATGATCTTTAAATTTGCTATGTAAAATGTTAGAATTGATTTTTTACTAAAGGACAAATAAAAAAATAAAATAATTAAATTGTGGTTAGAGAGTAATAAGACGAGAAAGTAATAGATAAGAGTAGTGCAAGTTCTTCAAAAGGTTGATATGTGTGATATGATATGCTAATAAATCTCTTACTCTCTCTCTCTCTCTCTCTCTGAAATTAAATTTTAAAAGAGGTTGGAAGCCATTAGCCATGTGAGAGGACCTGAAGTTGCAGTTGCAGCTTCTTCTTGGGGATTGAATGATTGAATGAAACTATGCAGTATTAGAGGGGACACTTACTAGACCCACATTTGCCACACTCAAACAACTACATATTAAAGGACAGAAAATAAAATAAATAAGAAAAGAACCGTCATCTTCAAAAAATCAAACTCTCTTTTTTTAATTAATTTTTCATTGAGGGAAAAAAACATATTATGCTATTATTGAAGCAATAGTTAGAATCCATGAGGTGGACCATGAGGTGCCCCACATGGCTGTATAGCAAAGCCACTTTTTCAAGATTTTATCATTGAACCAATTATTTGAGATAAATGAATCATTTTGCAATTCCTTTATCTTCTTTTTAACTTTATTTTTTTGCTTTTCAGCATTACTCTTGTAATAACAAAGCAGCTCTAAACTATATTGTACGAACTTCAACTCATATAATCATCAATTAGAAGAGGGTATTTCTGTTTATTAAAAGACTTTTAAACCTTATAATTAAACCCAATGCACCATAAATGGAAGGAACACTAAACTGTACTATAATATGAATCTTCCTCATGTATGATGCATGTACCTGGCTTATAAATTATTCTTGGAGAAATTAATCATCTATACATTTTTATTTATCATATTTTCTATTATTCTCTATCATTTCAAAATATTTTTAAAATCCCTTTTTTTTCCTCCAAAACCCCACTCATCCGGATACATTACTTCCTATTTTTTCTCTTTCTATTTTCATTTCTCCAATCTCTCCTATTTTTACTCCCTCAATCAAGATTTCCTATATTCATTACAGTTTTAAATTTCAAATTTATTCTCTCTCCAGTCAATCGATTTCAACTTTTTCAATAGGTAGTTTTTCGTTTCTCCATCTGAAAATTCATCCATCTGTGTTCTCTCTTTTTCCTTTTTTTTTTTTTTTGATTTTGCATATTCAAAATCCTGATACATATGGATGATTCTCCTTCTTTTAGCATTGAGAGTACCCACACTACTAAAAACAGTCCAAAAAATGACGAAAAAAACAGCGACAGACTGCATCGCTAAAAAAAGCAACGGAATTTGAGATTCTGTCCGTCGCTTTTTTATTTATTTTTTATTTTTTAGTTTTTTTAATAAAAAGCGACGGATAGGGACGATATGTCCGTCGCTTTATTTGCGGATTTTTGCGCCATATATAAATATATTTAAAAATTAATTATAAAAAAAATAATTACGGAGTCCGTCGCTTTTGAATTGAAAATAATTAAATATTATTTAAAAATTGCGTCTCCATCCGTTGCTTTTGAATTTAAAATAATTAAATATATTTTTTTAAATAAGCGCGTCTCTCAGTCCGTCGCAATTTTGGTCAAAATAGCGGTCAACTATTTAAAAAAAGCGACGGACAGGGCGACGCTGTCCGTCGCTCTTTCTGAAATATTTCAAACCCAGTGCCTGACTTTTTCTTATTTCTTCATTCTCCCTCTCTCTAAAACCCTCCCCCTTTACTCTAAAACTTTCAACCCCCGTCGCCTTTCGCCACCCTCACTCCCTCCCTCATCGTCATTGTTGCCGCCGCCGCTTCCCTCCGTCAGCCTTCTCTTTTTGTATTGTTAATAAGGTTAGTTAGTTAGGGTTTTCATTTTAAAAAAAAAATTAATTTGTTGATTTGTTAGTTAATTTATTTCATTTAATTTGTTTAATGTATGTTATTAAAATAGTTAATTTGTATATGTGATTTTGAATTGGTGAATGTTAGAAATTAGATTTTAGGTCTTTGCTTTGATTTGGGTTTTTTTTTGAATTAAATTGTGAATTGAATATGTTTTGAGTTGGAATTAAAGTGTTCTTGATGTTCAAATGTTATTAACATAGTTGGTTAGTTCTTGAAGTTAGAATGTGAATGAAAATTTTAGGGCTTTAGTTTTAATTGTGTTTTTTTTTAAAATTAGATTGTGAATTGGGTATTGTGTTAGTTGGACTTGAAGTATTTTTGAAGATAAAATTAAAGTTAGAACATGAAGTAATTAGAAATTAGAATTTAGGATTTTTTATGTTTGGAAGATATTCAAGTTAGAAAAAACATTGGGTTGAATAATTTTTGATGTTTGGAAGATATTCAAGTTATAAACTTGGACTTTAAGATTTTTGAACTTAGATTTTTTTTTTTGGTTTGTATAAATTGTGAACTTTAGACTTTGGAACTAATTAGAACTTAGAGGCCGTTTGGATTGGCTTATAAACTGCTTATAAGCTGTTTTCAGCTTTTTGAGTGTTTGGCCGGCCAACTTAAAGTCATTTTGTGCTTAAAATAAGTCCCAATAAATAGTTGAGTTTATTTGAATGAACTTATTTTAAGCAGTTTATAAGTTGAAAACAGCTTCTAAGTCAAAAAAAAAAGTTGGCCTGCACCTACTTTTTTTTTTAACTTATAAGCAGTTTTCAACTTATAAGCTGCTTAAAAATAAGTCAATCCAAACAGGCTATTGGATACTGAATTTTAGGATACTTGAATATAATATAGAACTTGAACTTAGAATTTGAATTTTGAACTTGAACTTAGAACTTTGAATTTGAAATTTTGTTGACTTTAGAAATCTTGTTGAATTGTAGTACTTATGAACTAATTAAGCATTAGAGTTAGACGATATTCAAAGTCATGAACTTAAGCTTTAGGAATTTTGAAAGTGGAACTTTGAAATTTTTAGGTTTGTATATGTTTGAATTCTTTAAACTTTAGAAATAACTAGAACTTAGAAGTTCATGTGGTTATTAACTTGAACTTTAGATACTTGAATTTTAGGAATTCAGAACTTTATAAATTATTTTGGTTTGGATAAATTTTAAACTTTTAGACTTTAAAATTAAGTAATTAGAACTTTATGTTGTCATGAACTTGAACTTTAATTAGATACTTGAATACTCCTATTTTAGAACTTTAATTTTTATATACTTGAAACTTGTAATTTTGTTCTTATTTAACTTGAAACATCTGACTTGAATTAATTAGAACTTGAATTATATATAATTTGAACTTACTTATAAGTTGAACTTAATTATTATATGAATTAATTAATTATAACTAGAATTAATCATAACTTGAACTTAATTATTATATGAATTAATTAATTAGAACTTGAATTATTTATAATTTGAAATTAATTATTATATGAATTAATTAATTATAACTTGAATCAATCATAACTTGAACTTAATTATTATATGAATTAATTAATTAGAACTTGAATTAATTAGAATTTGAACTTAATTATAAGTTGAACTTAATTATTATATGAATTGAATTAATCATAACTTGAACTTAATTATTGTATGAATTAATTAATTATAACCTGAATTAATTAGAATTTCAGCTTAATTATAAGTTGAGTTAATTATAACTTGAAATTAATTATTATATTAATTAATTAATTATAAATTGAATTAATCATAACTTGAACTTAATTATTATATGAATTAATTAATTATAACTTGAATTAATTAGAATTTGTAGTCTCGATGAATTGTAGTCATTATAACTTTATTCGTTGTAAGTGTTTAATTATGTTTGTTATTATGTATTTTGCGTATTTTGTTTGTTATTATTTGTGTTTGAATGAGCTGAATTGCTATGAAATGAATTGAATTTTGATTTGCAGGTGGGCAGCTGCTGTCAAAAATGTTGTAGAAAAGCGACGGACTGGGTCCTTTAGTCCGTCGCTTTTCTGGAATTTTTTTAAATTTTTTTCCAGAAAAGCGACGGACTGAGACTCTATGTCCGTCACTTTTTTAGAAATTTTTAAGAACACCAAGAACAAAAGCGATGGACGGCGACCATTTATCCGTTGCTTTATATTAAATAATTACTTTTTTAAAAAAAAATAAAAGACGGAGTCCGTCATATTTTATATATATATATTTTTAATTAAAAAATTTAGGAGCGACGCAGTCTGTCGCTTTTTACGATCCTGTCCGTCGCTTTGTTAAAAGCGTCAAGCAAAAAAGCGACGGAAGTGACTGCATCGCTTTTCCGTCGAGTTTGACCAAAAAAGCGATGCAGTCTATCGTTTTTTTTGCGTGGTTTTTTGACCTTTTTGTAGTAGTGCCAATTAAACTTACCTAATATTGATCGTGTTTATGATTCTGACGATGAAGATTGAGCTGAAAACAAATCAAATGATTGCACGATCCATTATCAATGACGAATCAGAAAGTTGAGAAGGCGAAACTGAACAAGGATGTACCTTCATCTTCTAAAGTGACTGTGGAAACCACCCCCCCCCCCAAAAAAAAAAAAGGGGGTAGAAAAGTTTTTTTTTTTTGCTTTCAGCAGATCAAATTGTTGTTTTGTTTTTCGATTTTTGTTGTTCATCTTTTTATGATACATATAGATTTAGATTTTTTCTGTATCTAGTTGTTTTTGTTTCTTAAATTAATGTATTATTTCTTTATTTCAACATTATGATACATTTTGTATTTTCGAGATGTATAGCTTTATCATGATACATTACTATTAATGTATCTTGTTTAAATTGATAAGTACTAGCTTTCTACTAGCTAGATACATTAAATAAGTATTTGTTGCCTATAAGATGTTAGGTTTGAGATAGATACATTACCGTGTGACAACCGTTATGTATCAGATACATTTATTATAAATTTGAATTTACGTATCATGCCCCCAAAAAATAGTGCATGATACATTACTATCTATGTGTATTATTTCGTTTGAGAAATACTGTATTTTATAAAAGATACATTAAAAATGTAATTGTTGCCAATAACATTTTTTTGTGTGTGATACATAACACAGTTATGAGTTGATATGTATATGATACATGTGATAAAGTTTGAAAATTGTATTTCGATATATATATTATGTATCATGTACATATGAATAAATTTGATACACAATGCTTTAGCTATAGAATATTAGGGTTTATGTATCAAATGTATTTATTGGGTAACTTGCATGGATACCTAGCCTTCTAATATAAATAAACCTGAACAAAAATTAAAGACTGTAAATACATAACAACAACTGATACATGGTAAATTATATAATTTTTAATAATTATATATATCAGATAAATAATTAAAGGCATGAAAACACAAGTTTAGATATGAAAATAGACCAGAACTCATATCTATTAGAAAAAGATTAAAACCAAAAAATCATAAAAATAAATAAATCAGTTGCTCTATCAATATTGTGTCATATACATAACTATGAATATGATACAAACTGATATTGTTATAAAAATACTCGTGTTAATGTATCAACAATTATATTTAATAATGTCTACAGATACATAACCTTCTAGTTGGATAAGTTTGAGCGTATGTATCGGGTAGTAAAAGATAACAAAATTTTTAATAATTATGTATCAAATACATAAATATGAACATGATACATACTAATTTATGTTTCAATAAATTAAGGTTATGTATCAAAACTAATATTTGAACACGATACATTGTGCATGATAAAAATATAATGTATCATAGTATTGAAACGAAGGCATTATATATTAATTTAAGAAAAAAATAACTAGATACATTAAAAATCTGAACCTATATATATCACAAAAAGATGAACAACAAAAAATAAAATAAAAACCGACAATCTGATCTACTGAAAGCAAAAAAAACGATGATGAAATCCTTTTGCACTTTATTTTTGCTCTGTATCAATTTCCTTAGGTTATTTTTCACTTTCAACAATAACGTCATCCATGGATCTTGACCCAAAGCCCTTACTGGAGCCACCAACAACAAAACAAAATTACGGATAAAATTTTGTTATCATAAGATATAATTAAGTTTCTAGGTTAATTCAAAATATTATTTCTAGATACATAACCGAAACTTATCCATTTTCGTTGAATTGGAAAATGGGTATCGAGGAAAACAATGTAGAATTGAAAAATGTAGCTGATTTTGTTATTTTTGAGTTATGAAAAAGTTGAAAATCAAGATCTCAATCGGATTCAATAATATGGAAAAAAAAAGAAGTATATTTTCATATCATCAAAATTTTGTAGATGAAAAGCTATAAAAAATTTAAAAAAATTGATAACTGATGACCGGAAAGAAAAAAATAGATGAAGAAGAAAATTTGTTATGATTTGGGATAAATTGGGGAGAAGAAGATTTTAAATTTGAATTGTTAGAAATTTCTAAAATTTTGGAAGAGATTGATATCAATTCTTTTTGAGTGATTTATGGAATTTACATTTAATTTTACCTTTAATTTTCTTTTTAAACACAACAACCAAGATGTCTAATGCATCAGAATTAATGTATCTAGATGACTCATATGTATCCAGATGACACAAATTTGAAAGAATTTTTGTAAATTGAAAAAATGATAGGGATAAGATGTAATTTATTCCTTTCACTATGAGATTTATGTAAATTATACATTATTCTTATTATTCAATAGCGTGTGATGAATGGTATATCTTAAAAGAAAATTCTGCGGAACCCATGTAAACACTAAAGTTAGTTGGATTTTCTAGGTCCAATTGCATATGTGGGTTTAAGTTAAATCCAATTTCATTTGGGTTGAACAATTAGTTTGGATTTTACAAGTTCAATATATCCATTTTATTAGTTTCAAGTTCGAGGTACACGTCATATGGTAGCCCAAATTTCTGTAACGTATTCAAATGATATGGCATACTCAGTCAAACTCAAGGCCAAATTTTTGTAACATATTCAAATGATATGGCATAGTCTGTCAGTCAAATTATGGCACGGGCAAAGTTACAGTTTGCAAGCTCTGAATTGTAAGAAAATCTACCTTAGCTTTCATCTCTTCTTCTTGAATTTGAAGTTTGCAAACTACAAAATCAACTGTCGTGATGGTCTTCAGAAAGAATAACCACGAGTCATGCAATAACATCTACGTTGATGCATCTATTGAACGTGATCACTTTGGTTCGATGACTCGCAAAAAGTTCAAGGCTAACGACCTGGAAAGATCAGAGTACTTCATCTCGTTCGACACAATGGAGAAAAGAAAATCTCAAACTACACCTACAACATCTAGGGCAATATCCTCTTCTTTACATCCGATGAAGCATCTCAAAGTGGCTTCAAATTTGATGAATTTAATAGATTTTTCTATCTCAACAAATGTCAACATCTCGATGATTGTTGCCACATGGATGAACAACTTCCATAATGACACATACCATTGAGGTCGTCAAGAAATCTATTAAAATAAAGATATTTAAATCGCCTGATTTACAAGCAAGTTAGAGTTATACTACCTTGAGGAGCTAGTCACAATCCATCTGCACATGCAAAGGTTGATGTTGAAGCCCACAGTAAGTCGTTTACACTGAAAGTGCCAAATAATTAACAACACTGTCTACAATAACAATATAATAACTATAGACATGATCACCAACACCATTTGTAACAACCTAAACCCCTTCTTCTGAGCATTTGTACTTTATTTCATGTTTTGTATAGGTTGTTTGTACCTTTCAAACTTAGCGAGGTGGTTCGGGTAAGACCCGAATGGCTCAAAAAGGTTTTAGAATGCAATCTTGTTTTTGAAAGTTAAAAGAGATAAATTAAAAAAACATGATCCCTCTTTTGAGTATTAGTATGCCATTGTGTGATTTGAAGATTCACATAGGTTTATATTATTTTTTTATACTTGTTGACATGGTTGGTTTTGAACTCGAGGGGTTCAAGGGTGTTCAGAACTGTTAGAACTAAGTTGTGGTAGTTGAATTTCTAGAGCTGGTGCCTTCAACATGATTTCAAGGGAACCAGTCACGAACATGATGTGTGAGAAGTACATCGTGAATATGAGGAGATGGGTCATGACTGCAAAAACTAATCAGGGCGTCAGACCCTTGGCCAGCTCTTTTTCGCAATCGTGAAAGGTCTAACCACGACCATTTATGGTTGCCTGATTGTTCTCCACGAATACGAAGGAGGCACTATAGCTATATAAAGTTGATTTCAAAATTACAACAGTGTTTCAAGGCTAAGTTTAGGCGTTTTAGAGAGATACACTCTTGTATTTGAGGCAAGAAAGGGTATCAAAATAGAATTTCGATCATTATATTAAAGGAAAACTTACATAAATATACAATATTAAGAAAATATTTACCATTTATAGCAATAAAAAAAATTTTCACTGAACACTTATAATACATTTATAATACAGTTTTAATACATATTGCAGAGAACTATTTATAAAACATATATAATACAAGTTTTATAGATAAATAATATATTTATCACATACTTTAATAGATTTATAATACATTATGTCAATTTCTTACTACACAAACATAATATATATTTTAAAATACTTATAATATATTTATATTGTATGCATAATTCACTTTTAATACAAGTGTAGATTTATCATAATATTGCTATGTATTGCTATAAATTATAATAAATAAAAAATATCGCTAAAATCAGTAATTAATTTTTAAAAAGCACTCAATTAAGTAATTTTTCCTATATTAAATTTCTTGGTAATGAGTCCATGTAATAAATTTTAGATTTTGGATCATTGACCCAAGGGTTGGGTTTGAGTTGATTAAGTGTTGACTTGGACCTTGAGGTGTCCTAATATTATGAGATTTTCATTCCCCTCGACTAATTTGGACCTATTATTGATGAATTGGAAGATTAAGGCCATCAAAGGTTGTTCGGTGCCACGATAAAAAATGGGTGTGATGGCACTCGTCTTAACCCATCGAGATGAGTCAGCTTAAAACCTAATGAAAAGTAATTGCGGAAGTAAATAAGGTAATACAAGGCAATACTTCAGCAAAACAGTTAAATATACTCAGATTTTCCCAAGATTGATTGTCACATGTATAAACTGCTATTGTAATACAAAAGATGCGAAAAGAAATATAGTCTCAAAAGTCTTTGTCTCATAACCAGGACTAAAATATAGTAAGAGTAAGAGGTGCCCGTCGGAAGGATGCAACACCTACCTCGATAACTCCATATGATAGCATCAGATATGGGTAGGAATAGGAAGGAATTACACAGGTTTAGACTCACAACCTACACAAGTTTAGAAGCAAAGAGTGAGTACTATGGCGGGCAGTGGGATCGGAATTGATACAACTGGACCGAAATCATCCAGAACCTTCCTTTCTTTTGGTGGTTCCGTCCAGAACCAGACCGATAAAATATATAAAGGTCGTCTCGATACCGAATCGGATCTGGGTTTTCGTTTGAAATTATTATTATTATTTTTTTAAAATTAATTAAATTAACTTAATTTTTATGATTGAAAAAATTCCAAAATATATAATTTATTTCAAAAGTATAACTTAATAAGTTAGACTTTTTTAAAAGTTTAAATTTCAAATTAAAAATTTTTAAAGTTTAATTTTGAAACACTTAAATGTTAAAAGTTCAAATTTAAAATTTACAAACTATTACTAATTTACTTAAGTTTGAGTTTGAATTGAAAATTTTCAAATTTAAAATTTTCAAACTATTACTAACTTACTTACTTAAATTTGAATTTAAAATTTTCAAACTTTATAGTTGGAAACATTTGAAGTTGAAATACATAAAAAAGACTTGAATTAAATTGAAGACAATAATTAAAAAAAATTAAAGTGAATAGCTTATAATTTTATTTTCATAAAAAATTAAATAGTACAATTTTATTATAATTTACAAATATTAGAAGAGGACCTAATCTACGTAGTCACCTTCTATGAATTTTTTTTTTTAAAATTAGGCCTCAAATTATCATACTAATATTTGTAGCCTCAAAAATAGTAATCTTCTAACATTTCTTTATTAACATGATTCAGAAATGGTTATAGTGTTTGTTCCTCCAATGCATCCATTCTCACTATAATCTACCAAAATATTATCTACATCATATTCAAATTGGACAGGTAAACTTGGACACCCAAAATTCCTTCACTCGGTACTGATCTGATCCCTAAATAATACTGATATCTCCAAGTTGTCTGATTCTAACGAATGTCTATGCTTTCCTATTTGAAATCTGATTACACTAAAATCTCCCTCCGAAGTTACTGGAGATACTTGAATAGCTAACACATCTCGAACAACCCGTTGAAGTTTTGGAAATGCCTTGCCGCGATTCTTCCACCAATCCAAAAGGTCAGATTTGCCTTGTGCATCCTTAATGCTTTTCGTTCCCTGATCAAGATATTCATCAAAATCATTAATTTCATTAAAAGTAAGACCAAGAAAACTTTCTAACATATTATTAATATTATCTTCGTAATATTTATACTTAGATGTTTTGGTTCTTCAGGACGTACTACTTCATTTAACCAGAATTATAAAAGTCATATTGTCACGATTAGAATTCGGGTGTAATGTCACTCGTCTCAACCCACTGAGACAAGTCAGTGAAACTCAAATAAATACAGAAATAAAGTGGAAACAGTCTAAATAGATAGATAAGTATGTAAAAGCGGAAGTCTTAGTCATCTACAATACCCCAAAGGACTGGTTGTCACATGTATAAACCTCTAATACAATAGAAATAAAAGATAAATACAAGTCTCGATGCTTTTGTTTCTCAAACAGAACAAAGCATAAGAAAAAAACTAGAGAGATCGTCGGCATCAGCGTCGATAGCTACCTCTCAAGTATCCTCGATAGCAGCGGATGAAGAAGGGAAACTATATCATTGTCCGGACTCGAAATCTACACAATTGTAGATAGCAAGGGGTGAGTACCAAACAACAAGGTACTCAACAAACAAAACACTAAACACAGGTAAAGCTAAATAGAAACAAATACTTCTAACACACCATCCGAACCTCCATAACTACAACCTGCAAACAAAATAACCCAATCTAATAGTATATATATAACTCATGTAGCACGTAAGTCAAAGTGCATCTCAACAATTCATATAGGCTAGATAATTATCATCAGTATCACATATATATCAACCACAATTATATGTAATAAGGGCAAATATTCAAATAGTCAAACAGATGCAATGCAATGCAATGAGTGCCCAATGAGATGATGTATGTATGTCCATGCATCCACCATGACGCGTGACACGTTCCTCGAATGCAAAAAGTAACAACCACGACGCGTGGCATATTTCTCAAATGAAATAAAGTAACAACCATGGCACATGGAACGTACCTCGAATGCAATAAGTAACAACCACGATGCATGACACGTCCCTCGAATGCAATAAAGTAACAACCACAACACATGACACATCCCTCGAATCCTTTTTATTTTTTTCTTTCATCATAACTTAGCCGGAACCATTTCACTTTGGCATAATCACCAATTTGAACTTCAATGATAAGATTCAACCCAAATACATATGAAATGATCATGCAATCAATGAGAATATAATGAAGTCCAATACCATATGCAATCCATATCAAGAATGTCACAGTATAATCTCCACAACACATCAACAATGTCAATTAATTCGAATACATCAATTCATTAGATTAAATTCCTTTTCATATCCTTGATAATAAACTTTAGGGGTGTTCATGATTCATAATCAACCCAAACTCAAGTTCACATCAATTCACATAGCACATATCAAGAATACAAGGTTCTACAAAGTTTACGAAGGTTTAGAGTTTCACTTGCCTTAATATTGCCCTCGACTACTCTGAAACTTGAGCCTTTTCCTATTCGTTGACGCTCTAAATCATAATAATCTAATCAAATAATAATTCATAATCAAATAATAGAACTAACGACACCAAAATCATGAAATTCGCGCAAAATGATCAAAATGGCCCAAAAATCCCATTCCAAAAAAGGAGTCCAAATTTGCAAAATTTTGGATGAAAATGTTCCTTGAGGTATTTGAAAATCAATGTAAAAACCAAATTAAATTTGGAGTTGAAATTAGTTCATATACTCAATTTTTGTATAAATTTGATTTCAAGGCAAAACCCCCAAAATTGAAGTTCAAAAACCATGAATTCAAGGTTAAAAATCATAATACAATATCTAGGTATTGAAGGATTTAAGTCAAAAACACTGACCCAATGAAATCTCATGAATTATTTTCTCAAAATTGCCTCTACCGAGCTCAAGACTCAAAAATGGAGTAAAGTGAGACATTTCTTGATTTTTGAAGAAAATATTATTTTAGGCAAAAATTACCCTCTGCGATCGCGGTCCACTTACTTCGTAAATGCGGAGGTCATGCCCAGGCTTCATCGCGAACGCAGTCAAGCTCTATTAACGCGATGACCAAACATGTTAGGCTTCCATAAACATGGTGGAGCTCCCGCGAACGTGAAGGATAAGTACATTGCCTTCCGTGATCGCGGTCCTCCACTCCGCGAACACGAAGCACAAGAAAGGCATCAGTTGAAAGCAATTTCAAACAAGTCACAAGGTCACAGAATCAATCCTCTAGATTTATTCGAAATCCCGTGCACACAAACCTTATATGCTATAATACTAATTTTGACGTTCAGGTCTCAATGAAATTATTGGAATCCAAATTTGAGGTCTCCTTGACCCAAAATCCTATAAGTCACAACTAAACCAACTTTAGGCCTCAAAACACTAAATCAAACTCGGGACCTCTAAATTCAACTAAGATCACTCCTAAGTCTAAATTCATTCCCCGAATCTAATGGAGTCATCGTAATTCAATTCCTAGCAGTGGATCTCCGAATGTTGACCAAAGTCAACTTTATGATCTAAATTTTACGAATTCCCAACTTAAAACCTCAAATCCCCGAGATAAATCTGAATCTGATTCTTTCTACTCTCCTAGACCAAATTTTATATTTTGAAGCTAATGGAATCGACAAAATTTTATTCCAAGACCCAAAACTTTGAATGACACCGAATACCACTTTTAAGCAACTTAAGCCTTCAAATTTTAAACATTGCCAAAAACCTTGACTTTTCAATGAATTTCACAAAACTGGCTTCAAATACTGGTCAAACATGACTTGGGCAACTACTAGGAGGGGTAAAATGGTCATTTTATAAAAATTACTAAAAATGACCTTTAGGGTCATTACACGTATAATTTTCTAGCTTCAGTTTTATGCTATTTTTAACCGTTGCCTAACTAAGTTCTTTGTCATCTTGAATATCTAAATTTAAATAATTGTTTTCAACCATTAGTGATGCACCTACTTCTTTGTATGTCGGATTTAATAAACAAGCAGTTAAATAAATTTGAGGAATAGAAAAATATATTTTTAAAATTTTTCAATAATTGCCTTAACAGAATCTTTAAATCTTTTATTATTTCTAAAATCAAAAAAATAGTTGAAATTACACAAATATTTGGTAAAAATGAACAAATAGTTGGGTAATAAAGTCCAGAAGTTTGTTTTGTAGCTAAGAAAAAACTTTTGAAAATTTTATAAGTTCTTTTACGTCATTCCAATCACTATCTTTAAGTTTATAATCCATATCTGAATTATGAGCATTCCAAACTATTTTTAAAGGCTTTCTATATTCATAAGCTACTCTAATCATTTGGTATAAAGAATTCCACCTAGTAGGAACTATTTTCAAAAATTTTCTAGGTGGAAAATTAAATTCATGGCACTGATTTTTAAAATCATTATGTCTAGACTTTACTTGACATTTAAATATCAAATGACATGCGGTTTCACATTTAATATAACCATTATTATACATTGATATACCATCTCTTACAATTAAATTATAAATGTGTGCAGCACATATAATATGAAAACCATCATCATAAACATGTCTAAGTACACCTTTTAATATATCAACAACAAATGTATTATTAGAAGCATTATTATTAGTTATTCCATAAAATTCTGTAACTCCTAAACTAGTTTGTGCTATGTAAGCACCGGTTTTTTGCATTTCACAACTTTTTATAACCCAAAATATATTTTTGCATATTCCAATTTTCATAAATCCAATGGCTAGTAATTGTGAAATAATCATTACCATTAACACTACAACCCATATAAGAAGTGAGACCTTTTTTACAAGTATTATAATTAAATAAACAACGAAGATAGTAAAAATATTGGCCTTGATAATCAAAAATGCCTTTTTTAATCGTGTTTCTTAAAAAAATATTAAAAGATGAATTATTGATGTGCCGGCATTTGACAGCACATCTGACATATTTAACAAGGAATAAATGCTAATTCTAAATCAACGATAGGGTATTTTAATAGTTTTCTACTAAATCAAGGTAGGAAATCAGTGAAAATGGATAAGAATGCGAAACAAAGCAAAGAATTGCAAAATGGAGACATGACGACAGGTATGTAGGATCGTCACACTCATGACGGGTCGTCAAATCCATCGTCAAGATAAATCAGAAGAGGGGCAAAAGTTGATAGTTATGACAGCAGCTCTGACAAGCAACCGCATCATTGACGGACCGTTAATTCTGCCATCGGACTTAAACAAAAGTGAATCCAAGATGAAGAGTAATGATGGAAGGTCTATGACGCCCCGTTATCTCTATCGTCAGAACATGCGTTTCAACCTATCATCACTGGTTAACACTGATGATGCGAGTGACGGATCGTCGAGTCTGTGACAGGCCGTCATCTTCACCATCAAGAGGAAGTCAGAGAGACGCGTTTTGACTTTTGAATTTTTTTCCTGAGACTATAAATACCAACTTTTAGGTTTTATTTCAGTATTTTTTTTTTGGAAGAACAGAGGGAACACAATATTGCTTGGAGTGTGGTTTATGGAGCGAAAATTATGAATTACGAAATCTAAGTGTTGATTATTTCATCTTTTGTAAGTTTCTTTTCTTTAGATGAATGCAATAATATCTCTTATTTTCATAGTCATGAGTGGCTAAATGCCACAACCTGGGGTTGTGGAATCCATGACAACTTGACCTACATATAGGGTTTTGTACGGAATGGCCTAAGTAGTGCATTGCACATCTTGTTAATTCTTTTATATTAACTAATTTCTAATGGTTGCAAACATTAGATCCTGCTCTAGATTTGACTTGTTTTATTAAAAGAGTAAAACCTAGAGAAAAGAGTTAACAACAATGATTTGAATTGTAAATTCGTCTAATAGTTAAGGCTATAACAAGATTAACTACTTTGAGTGATTATCAGTAATTGACTTGAAATATTTTTAGTTCGGAAGAATAAAAATGTCATATGTTTAAGATGGTTGATAAACATTTAAGTGTGATAAATGTGTGATAAATTAATGCAATCTGCAATGCGTAAAGTCATTCTGTACTAACCTGAACATCGGTCAATTTGTCTTGGTGAACACAAACCTGAGTAGTTTTCCTTGTAAACACTAACCTTTAGCTACTGTAAATCGCTTTTGGTTACTATTAATTCTTAACAACTATATCCTAAACCCCCTCCTATTTCCATTTGTGTCAAAAATAAGTAATTAACAGTAAAATAACTGTATATGGCTTAGTCGTCGCATTATTCCCTTTGGGATTCGACCCCAACCTAGTTGGGTTCTATATTTGACAACGATCGCTTTATATCTCTATGTTGAGGTAGAATTTGGGCGTATCAAATTTTGGCGCCATTTTTGGGGAATACGGTTGTCTATTAAGTGAAGTGTGTGTTATTTCACTATTAGTCTTATTTCGTAATTTTACTTCTTGTTTGTTGTGTTTGTGCTCCTAAAGGTTACAGGTCAGTGCATTCCAAGTACCCAAAGTAAGGGTGAATCGTTGATTCCTTACGATCTAGAAATCAAAAGCTCAGTTTGCAAGATGAATGCGCAAGAATGAGCAGCTTAGAGGCAGAGAGAGCTGGCTAAAGCTCTCGCCAGGGAAAATATTAACAATGGCGGTAATAACAAATTGGGAGATGAACATAAGGAGGAGGATGATGATTTACCACCTCAACATTAGCGACCAATGCCTAGAGGTAGAGGACAAAAACCTATTGACTTTGCTGTGGAAGATGATGATCCACATATGGATGGGTTCGGAGCCACTGGGGCTATAATTCTTCCTCTACTATCACTAGGGAAAAAGTTCACTACTACTAGCACCATGCTTCAATTGTTGAACTTAAAAGGATTATTTAGGGGAGCAGTTTGAGATGATGCACATCAACATCTGATGAACTTCATTGCCACATGTAAGTCGTGTGATATCCTGAGAGTTAGCCAAACAACAATCCTCCTGAGATTATTTCCATTGTCTCTATTTAGGGAGGCAGTCAATTGGCTGAATGAGCTCCTGCATAATTCGATTAACAACTAGAGAGAACTTAAGGAAGTATTTTTAGCGTGATTCTTCCCACCTCCAAGGAGGCTGCAAATTAAGGGTGAGATTAATGAACACAAGCAATCACCTAATGAAGATCTGCATAAATCATGGTTGAGGTTTAGTCAGAAGCTAAAACAATGTCCAAATCACTATCTCACATATGAGCACTTGATGGAGCTGTTCTACCGATCTTGCAATTTTGTCACCAGGCCAATTGTTGACCAGGCTTTTGGTGGATCATTTATCTCTAAGAGTTTTGCTGAAGCATTGACTATTTTAGACAAAGTTTCAAAAGCCAGCCATGCTTTGCATATGAGAGACTCTGAAATAGGTGGTATGGGGTATACTTTTGAGATGTCGACAACACAGTGAAAGAGAGAAGAGGAGTGGGACCAGGATATGGCTCATATAAAGACTCAAATGGATTCACTAACTAAATGTCTTCTAATTGGTGGGGATGAAAAAGTAAAGGAACTTGAGACTGCAAGACACTATGTTGATCTAGATTTTGACTACAATGAAGATGTGAAGTTTCTAAATAATCAAGGGGGTTTTCAGACTTACAACTCTAGAAACCAAGGTCGGAACTTTCAAAAAAATAGGTACTATGATCGAGCAGGAAACTGTGATCAAGGGAGCTGGGAAAATAAGGACAATGCTAAGAATGATCGAAGTGGTTTGTATATACATCCAGGTACTAAAAAAAGAGTAGAAAATAGGACAAGTAACTCCTAGTTGGAAGATATACTATCTAAGGTGCTACAAAAGGTGGAATCTACCGACTCAAGAGTGAGGAAAATAAAAGGTGGTCTTTCTAACATGAGCCAACTCATAGATTCACACTCCACGTCCATTAAGCAGTTAGAGCAGCAAATGAGGCACCTGTCAGCCGCATTGAACCAGAGAAAGAATGGTACCCTGCTAAGTGACACAGTTCTAAACCCAAGAAAAGATGGGAAGTGTACGACAATAACAACAAGGAGAGGAAAGATGCTTATGGGGCCAACAACTGCAGGTATTGAACAAGAAGAAGATGTTGAATCCGTATCTGATGAGCAAGCAAAAAATACTGGAAATGACATTGTTCTCACTAATTATGATGACGAGGGGGAAGATCATGTAGTTGAGAAAAAGTTGAACGAAAAGAAAAAGAGCAAGGAGCAAGTTGAGATAGAGGTGGTGCAGCCACTGCCATAAAATTCCTAAACCACCTTCTCCTTTCCCTCAGAGGTTGAACAAAAAGGCTGAGGATGGAAAGTTTCTGAAATTCATCTCAATGTTGAAGGAGTTGTCTGTAAACATTCCTTTAGTAAAAGCATTAGAGAAAATGCCAGGTTATGCAAAATTCATGAAGGATCTGGTTACAAAGAAGCGAACAGTCACTTTTGAGCCGGCAGATAGCCTACACCATTGTAGTGCTATTGCTATAAGGTTATTGGTTGAAAAGAAAGAGGATATTTCCATATTCACTATTCCATGCACGATTAGTGCATTTAATTTTGTAAGGGCTTTGTGTGATTTGGGAGCTAGCATAAATCTCATGCCATTAGCAATTTTACAGATAGTTGGGATTGGAATCCCCCAAACCAACTTCAATGAGGTTGTTCATGGCTGATAAATTAGTGAAGAGGCTTGTGGTGATCTTATGTAGTATACTGGTAAGGGTTGATCATTTTATTTTTCCTACAAATTTTGTGATTCTAGATTTTGAGGTTTCCATAATCTTGGGAAGGCCATTTTTGGACACAGGCAAAGCGTTAGTGGACATAAAAAGTGGTGAAATAACTTTTAGGCTCAATAATGAATAGGTAAAATTCAATGTGTGCAAATTCATGAAGCAACCTAAAGATATGACTGTGATGTCTATGATAGATATAGCCGATGAGGTGGTTATTGAGGCCTCTATTGAATAGAGGTTCACAGTTGAAATATTAGCGACAGTGATCATGAACTTCAAAGGAGAAGGTTTAGAAGAGTATGACGAGACAATGAATTCTTTAAGGGGTATGGGATCACATCCCTATGCCCCTAAAAAGCTAGACCTTGATCTGAAAAATTGACCAACTCCCCCTGCTAAACCATCTATAGAAGAGCCACGTACACTTGAGATGAAAGAATTGCCGATCCATTTAAGGTATGTATTTTTGGGTAAAAATAATACTTTGCCTGTAATAATTGCTGTAGATTTGAAGAAGAGCAAGTTAGAATGCTTGTTAAGGTCCTGTAAATATATAAGAAAGCGATAGGATGGACCATTGCTAATATCATAGGCATACCTGCTGGCATCTGCACTCACAAAATTTTATTGGAGGAGGATTGCATGCCTAGTATTGAGCACAAGAGAAGACTGAATACACCTATGTAAGAGGTGGTGAAAAATAAAATTATCAAATGGCTTAATACAGGTGTAGTAAACCAGATTTCAGATAGTAGCTGGGTCAGTCCGGTGTAGTGTGTCCCCAAAAAGGGAGGTATGACAGTGGTTGCTAATGATAAGAAGAGTTGATTCCATTGAGGCTAGTCACCGGGTGGCGAGTCTGTATGGATTATAGTAAACTCAACAAGAGGACATTAAAAGACCATTTCCCAATGCCTTTCATGGAGCAGATATTGGATAGATTAGCTGGTAGAAGGTGGTATTACTTTCTGGATGGATACTCTGGTTACAACCAAATCTCAATAGCATCGGAAGATCAAGAGAAAACTACCTTTACATGTCCTTATGGCACTTTTGCTTGTAAGCGTATGCTATTTGGATTATGTAATGCACCAACTACATTCCAGAGATGCATGATGTCTATCTTCTCAGACATGGTTGAGGACACTCTTGAGGTATTTATGGATGATTTCTCTATGGAAGGAGATTCTTTTAATGATTGTTTGTTGAATCTAAGTAGGGAACTTCAAAGATTTGAGGAGGCAAACCTAGTGCTAAATTGGGAAAAATATCACTTCATGGTCAAAGAAGGCATAGTGTTGGGCCACAAGATATCTGAAAAGGTTCTTGAGGTGGACAAGGCAAAAATTGAAGTGATTGAAAAATTACCTCCACCTATTTTTATGAAAGGTATCAGAAGTTTTTTGGGACACGTGGGGTTTTACTAGCGTTTTATCTAGGATTTCTCTAAAATGGCACACCCTTTGTGCAAGATGTTAGAGAAAGAGATAAAGTTTCACTTTGAAGAGGTATGCAGGAAAGCCTTTGAATGTCTAAAAGCGAATCTCATTTCAGTGTGAGTGAGTTTTGCTCCGTACTGGTCTGAACCATTTGAAATAATGTATGGTGCCAGTGGTGTAGCTTTGGGGGTTGTTCTGGGACAAAAGCGTGATAAGATCTTCCACCCAATAATTATGCGAGCAAAGCATTGAATACAACACAGAAAAACTACACTTTAATTGAGTAGGAGTTTCTAGTTGTGGTGCATGCCTTTGAGAAATTCAGGGTATACTTGTTGGGTACAAAAGTGATAGTGAATACTGAACATGCATCCCTAAGATACTTAATGGCGAAAGAAAGATGGAAAGACAAGGTTGATCAGATATGTTCTTTTGCTATAGGAGTTTGACTTTGAAGTCAAGGACCGAAAAGGGTGTGAAAATCAAGTAGCAGACCATTTGTCGAGGTTAGAAGCTGAGAAAAGAGATGGAGATGAGATGGAGAATAATGACTCATTCCTAGATGAGTAGATATTAGCCGCTACTCTTGATCCTATTTCTTGGTATTTTGACTTTGCTAATTACTTTGTTAGCGACATGATGCCTGAAGACCTGACGTTCCAGTAGAGAAAAAGTTTCTGCATGATGTTAATAAATATTATTGGGATGAGCCATACATTTTCAAGTTGTGTGTTGATAATTTAATTAGGCGTTGTATGCCTAAAGCTGAAATACTGAGTATATTAGAAGCGTGTCATTCTTCTCCTATTGGAGGACACCATAGTGGAGCCCGTACTGCACAAAAAGGGCTTCAGTGTGATTATTATTGGCCTACTATTCATCAGGATGCATTTGATCTAGTTAAAGGGTGTGACAAGTGTCAGAGACAAGGAGCAATATCAAGACAACATGAGCTCTCTATTTCTATGATCTTAGAGGTAGAGATATTTGATGTTTAGGGCATTGACTTTATGGGGCCATTTATTAGTTCTTTCGGATAGAAGTATATACTAGTGGCTGTTGATTATGTCTCCAAATGGATGGAAGCTATGGTACTAGCAGAAAATGAAGGTAAGAGTGTTGCAGGATTTCTAAAAAAACATTTTCTCTAGGTTTGGTACACCTAGGGCAATCATTAGTGATGGGGGATCCCATTTTGCAACAAGGTGTTCTGGACTTTGCTAACCAAGTACGGGGTGAAACAACATAAAGTGGCTACTTCTTATCATCTATAAACTAGTGGAAAGGATGAGGTGTCAAACAGAGAGATTAAAGAAATATTGGTAAGGATTGCCCTAGGGGCATACCTGACTGATTAGGCAAGGAAACTTGATGACGCCTTATGGGCATACCTGACAGATTTCAAAACACCCATTGGTATGTCGCCATACCAGTTAGTATTTAGAAAGGCATGTTATTTTCCTATGGAGCTCTTAGAAAGTTGAATCTGAGTTGGAGTGATGCCGTGAATATGCGATTGGAATAGATAAATGAGATGGATGAATTCCATCTAAGGGCATATGAGAGGTCTGATCTCTACAAAGAAAGGATAAAGATATACCATGACCGATTAATTCAGAAAAGAGAATTCAGTCTGGGAGATTTGGTACTATTGTTCAATTCAAGGCTTTGGTTATTTCCAGGCAAATTAAGGTCTAAATGGTCTGGTCTATTTTGAATAGTACAAGTGTTTCATTCTAGAGCATTAGAACTGGAAAATGAGAAAGGGGAGCATTTCAAAGTAAATAGCCAACGGGTAAAGCATTACATTGGCACTCCAGAGGTGGTAAAGGTAATAGAGCTGGTTTACATTGATGAAGTCTGAGTAATCAAAGAATCTGAGTCATGCGGCATTGTTAAATCAAGCACTATTTGGGAGGTAACCCAAAATTTTTGTACATATTTAATATTGTATAGGGTGAATGTTGGGTTGATATATTTGAAAAAGTGTGCTAAGTGTGCAGGTGAAAAATATGTCAAGAAAATGGGCATGTGAAAATTTGACGATGAGGTATGACGGGGCGTCAGGCCTCTGATGGATAGTCAAATTCTCTGTTAGAGCCTCCAAAAGATGGGCTACTGGTTAAGAATGACAGTATAACTTATGGATCGTCGAATGTGTGATAGAAAATCATATTTATCGTCATATCTCAGTCGCGCAAAAGAATAAAGCTCTGAGTTGACGCCACATATTTAAAAGTGTGACGCTCGTCACATACATGACGAGCCATCATTTTCACCATCGCACCAGGTAAGTTGTTCTAACCCTAATATTCTACCCAACCCACCTCATTTCTTTAAACCCTAATCACTTCACCTATTCCATACCCAAAACCCGACAAACTACTTGGAAATCAAAGACCCAAAATTCCCAAATTCCAAATATCTCAACAAACCAAATCATCCGATCCCACAAACCCTCACACCCACAGCCCAATCCCGTACCCATCTCCAATACACGATCCCTACACCTAGAAATTCAATTACCCATATGCTTTTGGGGGAGGACTCTAACATTGGCAAAATTCCAAAGTTCCATTCATTATTTATTAAGTTTTAAAGGTATGTTTTTGATGCTAATTTTTTTTATATGGGATTTTGGTAAATTTGTATGGAGGTACGAGTGATATAGAGTAAAGTCTTGAGTAACTTCTTATCCCTTGATTGGGTTTCTTTGATTGTGTAAATTCTATTAGGATGCTTTCGCTATGCGAAATTGGGTTGATTTAAATCATTGGGGTGATTAGTGTTGATACCTGTATATGGGGTAGGAAATTATGTGAGTTCTGTGGGTAGGTTGCAATAGCATTGAGAATTAATTGGGGTGATTGAATTTGAACTTTATAACTAGGGTGAAGTCTGAGTAGCCTTGTATTTTGTCAGTTATGGGTGTTTATTTGAGTAGGAGGAATCCTATAAATGGTTGGTTTGATGGGATGAAAGTTGGTAGGCTCTGTAAATATGAAAATTAAAAAAAAATTCATTTTATTTGACTAAGTGACGGTTCCCAATGATAGATTGAGCAACAACATTCTTAAAGGAAATCGTTACCTTTGTAAAATAGATATTTATCGTGCACAGGGGAAGTCTAACTACCTGTTAGTGTCGTTGCATTATGATTCTCAATAATAGATCACGTGACAACATTCTTAAGGGAAATCATCATGTTTGTAATTATGTATTTGTAGGACATAGGGAAAGTCTGAGTACCCATTAGTGTTGTCGATAATCTGAGTGTGGGATACAGTCTGAGTACCCACAACTGTGCCTATAGCTTGTGACGATGTATGTGATAATCCATCACACATGTGTATCATCACCGAGCCTTACATTTACATGTTGTCACTATTTAGCAATGATGATGAATTTGACGACCCATCGCACATGTGACGAACCATCATATTGATCGTCATTATTGGTAGACTTAATAAGGACACTAGATAATTATGACGATGAACCTGACGGACCATCGCATATGTGATGGGCCGTCACATTAACTGTCATAGTTTTTTGCATTATAAGGGTTCACTGGTTAGTAGTGAAGATGGATATGATGGTCTATAAGACCAATGATGCCCCATCATTTCAATCGTCAAACATTTGATCCTTTCTCTGTTAAGCTGTCATGGAAGAACGGATGGCCGTCGCACCTGTGATATTCCGTCGTCCTTGTCATCATATATTCTTGGAACCTAAAATTTTGAAATTCTTTTGTGGTTTACTATACTCGTTTTTACTAACAGTTTTCATCAACCGGTACCAATGCGGTCGAAGATAAAACTAACCTATAGAGGTAAGCAAAAGTGATCCACACGATGCCTGGTAGATGGGTCTAGCGAGTCAGAGGAGGGAACTTAGGCCCTTGTTCCACGTAGTACCACACCAATACCTACAACTAAAGCTTCAACCCAACAACATTGGGAAGATACCAATCTGAAGAGTGAGATAAATCGGGTACCGGCTCTAGGTTTGGCTTATCCTTCGACGAACCTGCTGAAAAATGACCACTGCCTAAAGATATAGCAGGGGTCGACATTTTAGAACCTGTTCGGGGTGGCTAATTTAAGACAAAGAACTCTGGGTTTTGTGAGACTATGCAGTGGTCCCTCAAAAGGCCTGCACAGTATTATAAAGATGGGCTAGTTAAGACTACTAAAAGGGGTTTTAAGCGGAGCATTACTGAGGAGGCCTCGAATTCTCACATCCAACCTCATACCCTAAGATCAAGGCCTAATTCAAAGAATACAAGTTAGATTGGATAATGGAAGGGCCTAGTGCATATTACCCAACCATGGTTCGTGAGTTCTATACAAACTATACGGCGACACTGGATAAAAAGGCTAAGCCACCAAAAAGTGAGTTGGATGTCCTGGATAAAGTTATGGTACGCGAGGTGCCGATCCAGATTAATGCTACCACAATCATGTTTTTATTTGGGCCTGAGTATACAACACCACCTAGGATAATAGAGTTTGATCATTGAATGCATACTCGGTTTGATCAGAGGCCATAGTTTTCATAGGTGACAACAGAGGAAAATCTAATATGGTTAAATAATGCTAGAGGATGGATTCAGAAATCCTCCTTGACATTCCCAACAAAATTTTGGTGGGCTATTGCATATTACATATTATTACCCACTGGTGGTGATAATACATTGGCTGAAGAGAGAGCCGTTATGGTGTCTAGTTTGATGTTCGGATTCCCAATGAACTTCAAAAGGATTATTGCTTAGGAAATACAGTACAGGGTCCAATGGTCGGCGACATTACTCCCATTCTCGTGCCTGATTACTAAGTTGTGTAAGTTAGAGGGGGTTTCCATTCTGGAGGGCATTGACGAGGAGATTACGGTGATGAAGAGGTTCAATATTGAGAAGATTAAGGATGATCAGCGGCTTGAGATGCGAGTGCACAACTCAATGCCACAAGTATTTGGACCAGCTCCTTCGGCTTGGGCTATGACATTTATGCAGCCAGCAACATCCACAAGCACGACTACTGCGACTCCCATTCCGTTGGCCTTTGAAACTCTTGGTACACCAAGTGAGACTGCTGATACTACGTCTTCATTTCCACAGAAGTCATTGTATGCTTTCACATCGGTAAATTTTGCTCGGTTGATGAGATAGGTGGATAGACAGGAAAAATAGATAAAGTTATTTGTCGAGTAGCTTGGTCCTTTTTTAATAGAGAAATTACAGCATCCTTTGTCCCATATCGTGATTTACATGCCAGGATTGATGATATGGAGGCTAGGGTGAACGATAGGCTACGTGAGCTGACCATCCTAGATTTGACCAAAATTTCAGCTAAATTGGTGGAGGATCAGGCAAATATTCAGACTTTATATGAGAGGACGCTTGAGGTGTTCTTGAATCTGGATGTTCTGGAGTCAGAGGGGTAAGATCCATTCATTGATCCTCTGAGTATAACCCTTAAAGCCTAAAATAAGATCCCGGTAGATGGAGATGAGGACGAGAGGCGTCTTGGCAAGAAGAGGCATTGTAGTAAGAGTGAGCTGGAGAGGATTGAGAAAGACCAACTTGAGGAGGCTACCCAATTATCGCATCTTGATGCAGAGATCAGCTATGGAGAGCTGTGAGCCTATGCCTCTAGGGCATCGTCTAGTACTTTGGCGACTGAGGATACTCTAATCAGAGGAGTTGATCCTGCTGTGGAGTTACACACTCACCCTCTTCCTTCACCTGCTCCTGAGACATAGCCGATGGAGCCATTGAGGGTGCCAGAAACTACCGGCACCACTATTGTTATTGGGGCATTTGAGGCCTCACTACCATTGCCAGAATTCAAAGCTTAGTACTTCGATGGTAAATCTATCTCTCCTAGTTTTAGTTTGTTCTTTGTAATGCATTGAGGGAAGTGCATATGTTATAGAGGAGGGGGTGCACCTGTGAGTCTGTCACACCGCCTAAGGGTTTTTGTTGTCGTATTTCTTTTCCATTAGGTGCTATGTAGTAGAACCGACATGTTTAGGATTGTCAACAATGTAAATATTTGTCAGTGGGCATGTACTAAAACTGTTTGCTACATGTATTGGAACAACAAAAGTTTATGGTATGATTTTGTTTATGGGTTTATATTGACTATTAAGGATCTTTGTGTGACATCTGATGACTATGAATGAATCAACAATGCTTAAGCTATATGTATGAATTGGTCAGTCAAAAATTGATAGTGCATACCATGCCATGTGTGAATGTTAGTTTCTTATGTAGTCATGCTCTACATATGCATCTAAAACTTGCCTGGTTTATATTGCATTGGCTGGAAGACAGTTGTTTAGGAAAGGATTATAGGCCATTTTTGAATTTAGACTCACTAAGCCTATAAAACCAATTAAAGAAATGTATAAATCCTTTGATCCAAATTTTTTGGTTTCAAGACTAAATGAAAACCTGATTATTGTTAACCTGTTTACCTTCCCTACATATTTTGAAATTGTTCCTTTGGATCTAGTCCCTCCTTGGACATTGTGTACCTCGACATAGGAAAAATGCCTAAGTTGAGGGTGGCTACTGTGAGAAAGGAAAACGTACTGTGGGGTATGAATAAAGATAGGATGAGAGAAATCAGAAGTTGGGTATGCACCACAAAAACAAAATAAAAAAATAAAAAAAAGTAAATTCAAATCAGCTGGGCACCAAAAATACCAAGATTGAGTCAACAGGATAAATCAAATGTCCTGTGAAAGAAATTTGGAGAACAAAGAAAAGATGATGTCAAGGAGGACTTAGTCACTTTTCCCAAATATATCCTACCTTTAACCCGAGCCTATTATTCAAGCTGAATAAAGTCCTATAGTGATCCTAATCCAAATGTCTTTAAAGTTTTTGTGAAAATTATAAGGGCAAGCCTATGGATTGTATGTGAATTGCATTGAACTTCATTTTTAGTGTGAATTTTTTTATTGTCCCTCATAAATAATTTTGGATACATGTGTGAGAAGGGTTTCTTTGTTGTGAGGACAGAGTTTGCACTATCTGCATTGATGATCGAGGAAAACATGAATGGTGTATGTCAAGTTGGTTATTGATATCCAAGTGTCACTCCTTGATCCTTTTTAGTTAATGTAATACTTGATGAATATGCAGACTTCTGAAATATGAGCAAATTGATACTACTGTAAACATGATTAGTTACAGGTCTATAAAGTATGTGATAGGTGTGGCTTTAGGACAAACAAATATTATAAGTTGAGGGTGTTGATGTGCCAACATTTGGCGGCACATCTGACGCATTTAACAAGGAATAATTGCTAGTTCTTAAGCAATAATAGGATACTTTAATAGTTTTTTACTGAATCAAGGCAAGAAATCAGAGGAAATGGATAAGAAGGTGAAACAAAGCAAAGAGCTGCAAAATGGAGACCTGACGGCAGGTATGACGGACCGTCACATTCACGCGGATCTTCAACCCATAATCAAGATAAATCATAAGAAGGGAAGAAGTTGATAGTTATGATGGCACCTCTGATGAGCCATCGCATCACTGATGGACCATCAATTCTGCCGTCAGACTTAAACAGAGGTGAAGCCAAGAGGAAGAGTAATGACAGAATGTATGATGGACCGTCACACCTCTGACGTCCCATCATCTCTGTCGTCAGAATAGGCGTTTCAACCTATCAGCACTGGTTAGCACTAACGGTGTGAGTGACGGATGTCGAGTCTGTGATGGGCCATCATCTTCACTGTTAGATGGAAGTCGGAGAACCGCATTTTGACTTTTGATTTTTTTATTTCCCGAGACTATAAATACCAACTTCTAGATTTTATTTCAGTATCTTGTTTTTTGCAAGAACGCACGGAATGCAGTGTTGCTTGGAGTGTGGTTTATTGAGCGAAAATTGTGAATTACGAAATCTAAGTATTGATTATTTCATCTATTGTAAGTTTTTGTCCTTTAGATGAATGCAATTATAGCTCTTGTTTTCATAATCATGAGTGGCTAAATCCCATAACCTGGGGTTGCAGAATCCATGATGACTTGACCTAAATATAGGGTTTTGTACAGAATGACCAAAGTAGTGCATTGTGCATCTTGTTACTTCTTTCATATTAACTGATTTCTAATAGTTTCAAACATTAGATCTTGACCTAGATTTTACTTGTTTGAGTAAAAAAGTAAAACCTGGAGAAAAGAGTTAACAACAATAATTCGAATTGTAAATTCATCTAATAGTTAAGGCTATAACAAGATTAACTACTTTGAGTGATTATCAATAATTGACTAGAAACATTTTTAGTTTGAAAGAATAAAAATGTCATATGTTTAAGATGGTTGAGAAACATTTAAGTGTGATAAATGTGTGATAAACTAATGCAATCTGCAATGCGTAAAGTCATTTTGTACTAACCTGAACATCGGTCAATTTGTCTTGGTGAACACAAACCTGAGTAGTTTTCCTTGTAAACACTAACCTTTAGCTACTGTAAATCGCTTTTGGTTACTATTAACTGTTAAGAGCTATATTCTAAAACCACCCATATTTCCACTTTGTGTCGAAAATAAGTAACTAATAGTTAAATAATTGCATACAACTTAGTTGTCGCCTTATTCCCTATGAGATCAACCCCAATCTAGTTGGGTTCTATATTTGACAACGACCGCTTTATATCTCTTTGTTGATGTGTAATTTAGGCGTATCAATAATATACTAATTTAATATAATGAATAAAACTGTATTTTTCACCAAAACTAAAAGGCAATCCAGTAACAACAATTATTTTAGCTAATTCTTCAAGATATCTTTCTCTACTGTATGATCGATGTGTACTAGGACCAAAAATATTAGAAGAGTTTAATTGGGATTGGACCACGTTGGAACCCCTTACTCCTATAGACACATCAGGAAGGGGAGTACCCTATTTTATTACTTCAGCTATCGTGTTAGCTTCCAAAAATTCTCTTTTACAACAACTCATTAAATGATTTCTTAAATGTCCTATACCACCCCCCTTTCCCGCAGTTTTATGGTTCATATATATTCACATTTATTACAAATTTCTTGAATTTTTTCTTTACTTTAAGTCAAAAATTGTCACACAATATTTATTTTTACGTTCAGGCTTAGTCTTAGCCCTAGCAGGATGATAAGGGGAGCGGAAGCAGGAGCAGAAGTGGGGGGTTCAATAGTGGGACTAGTAGCCATAAGTGGATCAGTTTCATCATCATCAAAAGTATCATTATCATCATTATCTACATTATTATCATCATCTAGTGATTCATTAAAATTACCAAACCTTTTTTAATAAATATTCATTATGTAATTGAGTATTACTATCAATATCAAAACAAGTTTCATCGGCATGCGTATAATTATCCGTATTACTATGTAATTGTGGTTGTCTACTTTTAGATTTAGAAAAACTACCACCAAATTTAGTTTTTTCGGTTATTGTATTAGCAATAGTACCAAAATTTCATTTTTAAAACCTTTTTTTGAAATATTTTTATTACTGAAATCCATATTAAAATTTTAGAAGTAGGCAAATTAAATATAATATGAAAATTAAAAGCAACAAATAAATAAGAAAACTAGTAAAGACTAAAGTTATGAAAGATGGAAGTTGAAATGAATATACCGAACGTCTGCTTAAAAGTTGAAGTAAAAGCTGAAAATTGATAAATAAAACTTGAAGCTTGAAGATGCTCCAAAATAATCCACAAAAATTTCAAACAAATCAAATTAACAAAATTGAGAGTAGAACATTTGAGAGAGTTGAGAGTTGAGTGAGTAGAATAGTCGAGGAAATTACTGTGAAAAAATAATAAAGGGGTGGTTTTTTTTTTTATAGTTTAAAAATAGGACCTAAATATATTTTAAATAAAGTTTAGGGTATTAAAAAAAGTTTGGGGGTAGGGGGTGTAAAGGCCAAAATTGTAACACCTTGTCTTATTCTAGCTTAGACCAAGTTCGATAACAAAGGGGAAAGTTGGGAAAAATTTGAGAAAGGTGGCTTGCAAGAGGTCTACAACCCAACCTACAACTCATAGAGTGTTCTACGAGCCGTAGAAGGGGATCGTGGGACCCCTCCACATTTAACCAAATTTCAATGGTCAAGGATCACTTCAACGACTCCAACTTACGACCCGTCATCCACTCAATGATCCGTAGGGTCAATCATTTGGTTAAGTGACACATTGCAGTAGCTACTGGAATGTGCTCTTAGATCCTATGAGAGGTTCTACGACCCATACACTTTTGTAAGATCCGTCATGGGGTCCATAGACCCCAACCCTTCCTTCTTTCACTGGAGTCTATGAGGGACTTTGATGATTCATCAAAGGGTCTACGACCTGTAGAAGGTGGTCATGGATCCATGTGTGCATTTATTAAATAGTCTAATTTTTGGACCATAGCCTCTGCGATTGTCTTCTATGACTTGTAGAAGACATTATGAGTCGTAGGACGACCCATAAGTGGCCAGATGTAGTTTATAATGAAGGGTAGTTTTGTCTTTTTCCACCCTTCCCAAACCAAAATCCTGACATTTTGGGACTATTTTGAGTCCTTTATAAGTAACCTATACGCCTAAAATCTCATTAACCCTTAGAATTATTTGAGATCAAGGATTGGAGAGGTGAAAGACCTAGGGTGCAAGGTTTTCAAGTGAGGTCTTTGAGTTTCAATCATTTCTTTGATTTCTAGGTATGTAAGGCTAGTCACAATGTTGAACTGAGTTCGTCCACATGCCCTACATATTTCTTTTGTCAGAATTGAGATTTGAGTTAGAGTTCTAACCTTGTTTGATTAAATTATTGAATTATTTATGTAATTCCTTATTGAGTTCTATATATATGTATGTACATCACGTTGAGTCTTATGATTTCAATTGTTAACTTACTATTCACGAATTCCTTTCCATAGGCCCCAGTTGAGTGCATTTATTTTAAGATGAGGAGAATGATTTTCATGTATTTAATAAATTATGTTTTTTAAATTGAGTTTATGCTTATTTGATTGAGGTTTTAAGAAGCATGATTATTGAGTCTAAATGAGTTGAGTATTGAGTTAAATGATTGATTTGAGGTAGAGTCTCAAGGAGTTATGAATGAGTCGAAAGCATGTTTTAAATGAAAAAGTTTGATGATTGAGATGAGTTGAGTTTGATAAGAGTCCAATGAGACTAAATGAGTTGATTTGATCATAGTGATTGATTGAGTATATGAGTATATTGCTTATTTTGGGAATAGTATTGAGCACCAATTTGGGTAAGAGTAAATAATAACTCGAACCTCATAAACTACGTAGCCAGTGTAGGATAGAGGCCATGCCTCTCAAGTCCTTAAACAATGAACTTTGATTAATTGTGGATCCATTGAGGTTTATCGTCTCTTACCCTGGCAAGGTACTGTGGAAATGGCAGTGCAAAGCATTGTATCATCACTCACTCATAAGTGATGGTTGTCGACTAGAGAAACTCTCCTACAATGAATGGTTTGATTTGTTTGAGTTGCATATCATTGAGTCTACTTTCAAATCATTGTTTACTATAAACTTACATCGTATTTGAATTGATTTGGGTTACCTTTGAGAGAAGTCCCTTGAGTTAAGTCTTTTGAGTTGAGTTTATTATTGAGTTGAGTTGAGTATTATTGACCGCTTCTCCTTCATTTATTTTACATAGTCGTACATTCCATGTATTGACGCTTTTGTCCTACATCATTTAATGATAGATATACATATGCTAGAAATCATCAACAGACACTCCGTTAAAGATTTTTTCTTTCCTCATAGTGGTGAGACCTCCTTGCTTCTATAGGAATCACATTCATTCTTTTATTGCTTTATGTATTTCCCTTATTTTCTAGATTTTGGTAGATACAAACATGTCATTGGCACCTTTTTGATAGTGATAGAAGCTTCAAAGATAGATAGTGATAGTGTTGAGTAAATATTTTTGTTTTCTAAACTATTCTTTGATATGGAGTTGAGATGAAATTTGTTTTAAATACATTATTCTTCTTTGAATTATTAATTTGGTTAGAAACTTAAATGTCTTTTAAATTTACTTTGAGTCTTTTCCTGAGTGATTCAATGAGTGATCAGACCAAGTGATTCGCTTGGAGACCAGTAATAGTCTTTGAGTGCCAGCCACACCTAGGGTATGCTCTCGGGGCGTGACAAACTTGGTATTAGAGCACAGAGTTCAAGAGTCCTAGGGTGTCTATGAAGCCGTGTCTAGTAGAGTTTTGCTTATGGATGTGTGGTGCACCACATTTATAATTAGGAGGCTATAGGACATTAGGAATTGTTTCACTTCTTTTATATTCTGAGTTTGTGTGATGGAGTTTAACTCTATAAAAGTTCCCTTCTAATTCGCATGTTGCTTAAATCCATCTGACTACCCCTCATACTCAAGGTGGTTGGAACAGTAAATCTCAGATTCTTATTAATTCATTACTTTGAGATAAAGTATTGAGAGAGTAAAGAAATGATTCGAAAGAATGCACTCTTATTCACTTGAATCGTGCATTAAGACAAAGCAAGATGTACTCCTAGACTCTCTTCCTTAAACCTTACTTCAGATGTTATCTTTAAGAGGGAAGTTATGTCCCAAATAGCGTAGTTTTACCTTCTAAGAGAATGTGATTTGAGGTATTGTAAGCTGTAATTAGTAGAATTATCCTAGAGCTATAAAGATGAAGTTAGAGGAGTAGAAACCAAATAGTGATAAGGGTGGTTGGTTGAGGCATGTAACTAGAGTTATGTGTATATAAGGTAGGTAATGGGTTCATAAGTAAAGTCCATTTTGATTTTGACTAAAGAGTAGTAAGTATCGTTTAACTTTCATGATAGGAGGTAAAGGGAGAGTTGTTAGTTAGGATGAGTTAGAGTACACTTGAACTAAGAGAGGAGTTTTATGTTAAGGTGTCTTTGTGTTAGTAAACACCTAGTATAGGTGTTGAATGAAAGGGAGGAGTAGTCATGAGATTATAGATCAAAGCTAGGATTATGATTTTGAAGAGAGAGCCCCATGTTATTTAGAGGGATATAAATATAACTAGGCAATGCGGTGTAACGAATGGGTCAATAGTATATAGGTTATGAAAGGAGACGAGGTGCTAAATTGTAATTAGACAGACAGTGAGACGATGATCGATTACTTGTCATAAGGTCTTAGTAGGAGACTGTTTCTTAATTTCACCTAGTAGTTGTAAGTTGGTATAGTATGCGAGCAGTGTGTGATGTACAGGTTAGTACTAGACCTTAAGCTTAAATTTGAGATGAGTGTGTGAAGAAAGTGGGGATAGCATTATGAGTGTGATAGTACTAGTTTTAAGATTTTATTTAGTAGGTTTGACATGGCTTATGTGAGAGATTAAGATATGAACTTGCGAGGAGCATGCATTACGAATGGGGGAGGGGGGAGTATGTGACCCTTAGATGTAAATACTGAATTGAAGCTAAGTCATTTGGTATGAAAAGGCTTAAGATGTGTATTCGGGATAATATAAAGTTGTATGAGGCTCTAATTTTATGAGTTGCTTTGGGTGACTAGTTAGTATCATTTAGCTACTAATATGGAGAAGGCTGGATGTGAGTTTTTTTTGTTTAGTATCCATAAGAATTGGGTAGAAGGAAGTTGTATATAGATAATGATGAGTCTCCTATTATAGTTTAAGCTTCCTTCAACTAAGTTAGGAATATGTGAACCTAAAAGATGAGTATTAGCAGGCTAAAAAGAAGAGGTTAGATTGTAAGAGTTAGAGAAAGTGGATGTGTATGCAAATAAGAGGAGCAAGTATAGAAAGATGCCTAAAAGATAGAAGGAAGTTAAGGGAAGTATCTTAGAATGAGGCCCCAGTAGTAGTTTGGTATCTTTTGGTATATTATAATCAGAGAGTTTAAGTGTTTTTGTGTATAGTGATATTTTGTCGTGTGGAGCAATGTCCTTGTAGCTAAGTGTAGATAATCAATCCGCAGGCTCAGAGTAGTGACCTTCGGGCTAAGGGGGAGATGATGAGGTAATGAATCAAAGTAGGTCTTGAGTTTAAAGAAGTGATGAGTTGAGTTGACCAAGATGAGACATCAGTATGTTTCCATATCTTACATTCCTTATACTGCAGTCAAATTGATACTCTACGCCTGCCCAGTGTATGAGAGCCATACCCGTGGCCCAGACCTATGTACTTCATGTTTATTCGTGTTCATGCTTAGTTCCTAAAGTGAGAAGTAATAACTTCGTTCAGCGATCCCAATCTTATTTCTTAAATTTACGAATTTCCAGCCATATGTAATATGGAACGTGATATATGCTTTCATGTGTCGGAGTATGCCCAGTTTCATAAACCCATGATAGGAATTAAAAGTCTAGTGAAATCATGTTATGTTATGAATGCTCGTAGATCAGATTTCTTGAATGAATCGTTCTTATGATTTGTCGCTCTAAGCCCTTCCAGTGATCCTTTGTTTTCAATCTTGATAGCGATGTTAATAATAGTAGATGAGTGGTGGCATACTCGACATGACCGGTACCAGCACACACCCGACCGGGATGATTTGGTAATTCCCCTCCGTCCCATTCCCAATCCTGGACCCTCTCCCACCCGTTACCAACCGAAGCCTACCAGACTGATAAGAAATTAGACTCGGACCAGGTTGGACCAGTACCAGTACTGTTAGATCTCGATTCCGCTGCCACTCTTAGTGTGTACTGTTACACCCCATACTTTGGTACCTTGGAATGCTTCTTAAGCTTCTTAAGTTTCTGGGAAGGCTCTTAATTTTCGTAGAAGACGTCATGTGAGTCGGATAATCTATAACTCTATCAAATAATCTTAAGGAAAGGAGAAAGAGATACTCCATAATAGAGAAGATTGGAAATAGGGTCATAAGAAACCGGAAGAAGTTGGAGGTCAAGTAGTGAGTCGTAAGACTTGACTTACTTGTGAAAGCTATTACTTGGAACATTTTACATACTAAGCTAATTGAGTATACATCGAGATTAAGTAGCAAGGAATACATAGGCTTTTGAAGTAAGACAAGATTACGGGCTCACGAAAGATAAATAAGGAAATGACGCGCCTACTCGAAGCAAGTAGGTGATGCACCTACTCGGACAAGTAGGTGATGCACCTACTTAGGGTCAAGTAGGTGATGCACCTACTTAGGGTCAAGTAGGTGATACAACAGCTTGGTGGACCCCACGCTGCCATGTGGCAGCTTTGGATTGGATGCATGATTGAGGTGGCGCCCTAGAGGGCTGCCACGTGTCACCACTAGGGGCTGGCACATGTCCCCACTTAAGGACACATATATATACATGTGTATTTCTGGATCAACTCACTTTTCAGCATATTTACACTTAAAAAAAATTGGAGAAAAACTTGGAGAACATGGATAGAGAGCTACGAATTTAGTTAAGCAAGGTAAGCCCTCTGATTTCATTTCGTGAATTAATTATTCAAGGTATTCTTCAGTTAAGCAACGGTGTTTAATAACATAAAATTTATAGTTGGGGTTTCGAGGAGGTTCTCGTTCTTGTCAACAAACCCGTTTTTGGAATGAGACTGTTGTTAGTAATAATAGTATAACTCTTTGTGTAAAGCTTCGTTTCGAGTGATTCAAGATGTTTTAGAAATATATTTCATAGGGATATCATTTTTATTTATAATATAAAACCTAGTTTTGCTTTTAGCTTCTCGAAAAAGGATGATGAAGTATAGGTCAGGTGCTGCCCAAATTTCATTTCGGAAATCCTACACGGGCTGCTGTTGGTATTTTAGGCATATCTTTTGGTATAGAATTGCTGTAAGGTTGATTCGAAATTGTATGCGACCCTAAGACACATGTATATAACTTTAATTGATCCCACAAATCTTGTTTTCCTAAATTACCCCTTCGAAACAAAGCGACAATACAAGGCAGTAGGCTGTCCAGAATTCGCGTTTTGATAGTTTTGGCGAGTTTGACAAGTTTAGGTTAAGGTAAGGATTTTCCTTTCAATTTGGATTTTATGGTATTGTTATGAAGTGTATTATACATTGTTTAAGTG